>NC_065449.1:169886855-170186855 GCF_917563875.1 Diabrotica virgifera virgifera | reverse complement strand
TGTAACCTGTGCCCAGCGACTAATTCACCCATTTCTCAAAAACGCACCCCTTTAAAAGGTAGCACTCCGCGGTTTTTTCATACATAGATGTCCATTGACCATATGAAATAATAAAACCCCGTTAACGTTGTAGTTCCTTTTAGCTATCTTATTTTGAATATAATCAATAGCCTATTTATTGAATAAAAATAATTTTGTTTAATTATCATTCAATACCAACTTATTTCTACTAGAAAAATTGAATGTATTTCCGAAAGTTGAAGAAAACTAAAAATATCTCCGAAAGTAATAAGTTTAGATATAGGGAATGCTATATAAAAATGAAAGAGTATAATAAATTCAATATTTTTGAAAAATAAAATATAGGGTGATATATTTAAAAAAATAGAGAAAATCGTAATTTGGTTTTGTAGTTCACCCTGTATACAAACATTCGTCAATGATTTCAATTGGACTTAATTTAAAAACTACATTATATTGTTTATCTTACTACATAAAACAAATTATTGTCTATGAATTACTTCTTTATATGCAGGGTGTTAATCTCATAGGGATTTCGAAATAAAAATGGTCATAACTTGTTAAATACTCTGTATCGTAATGCAAAACCCTATATTATATAAACAAGAATTATGAGAGGAATATAAATATGAAAAAATATATAGGGTGTCCCATTTAAAAAATTATATGTTTGATATACCACGCTGTTATTGATCACCCTGTAGAAGTGGACATATTTTCCAAGCGTGGAGAATATCATTGCCTACATTTTTTCTCAATAACTTTTTTCGATATTCTATACCGTAACGGAATTATCGACCGATCCCACACTAAAAACTCACCCTGTAGATAAATCAATAAACCACCGAGAGAGGCATTGAGTTTAAATATCTGGGAAGCTACATTACAGATCAACTCGACCCACGTAAAATGATCAAATTCAAAACTAAAACTGCTCTCACAACTTTTCCAAACATGTAATCGTTCTTCTGTACCCACAGCTTAAACCTAATAGACCTGGATCCCGCCTACCAAAAAAAGTTGATTAATAGCAAGCTGAAAATTTGTTAATAGCTTAACGGTGTCTACACGGACAAACTTTAATGTATGGGAACACTGGAACAGGGAAAGTTTTAATTGTGGAACAGGTTAAAAATTTGGAACGTCAGACTACGAAAATGTGCCATGTATTTTGTCAGACAGAACTTGAAATGAATTGATTTGTTACCATTTCATTAAACTCTCATGCAAAAATCAGACTGGTGTTTATCACCAACTGGGCATTTTAATAAGTGGAACACGAAGAACATGTCAAATGACAGAAGTCATGTTGGTTAGTATTAGCAGTCTGATTTTTGCATGAGAATTTAATCAAAGGGCAATAAATCAATTGGTCTTCTGTCCGAAAAAATACATGAGACGTTTTCGTAATCTGACATTCCAAATTTTTAAACTGTTCCACAATCAAAACTTCCCTGTTCCAGTGTTCCCGTACATCAAAGTGTGTCCGACTAGACACCGTTAAGATATTAACAAATTTTCAGCTTGCTATTAATCAACTTTTTTATTGGTACGCGGGATCCAGGTCTATAAATTAAGTAAAATAATGATCAAATGCTAAATTTGGCCAGTGTCTTTACATGTTACCGAGATCTGGACCTGATACGATCAATATCCTAGAGCCGTTTGAGAGATGGTTTAATAGCAGAATGCTCCGATTATCCTGGACAGAGATGCATACCAATGAAGCTGTGGTTAATAAAGCAAATGGCGTGCGTGAACTATATAAACTATTAAAATAATAACAATTTCATACCCAGGGTCTGTTCTTAGAGTAATGTAAAATTAAAGGCCGCTGAGGAATAATTGGAAGGAAGCAGATGTCATGGCTCAAAAACCTTCACGATAAGATAGGTTAGGTTGCCTATAGCCTCGTCAGACCCGAGCTTATGCCAAATTAGTCAGAGTGTTGTTTTATGAATTTCTGATCTAAATTACTTCTAAATATAGTGGGTGATCATATTATTAGAGCCATTTAGTAAAATTCAATGTTTTAGAGAAAGGGTATATAATTGAGCTGTATCATATATTAATGGATTTGTTTCCATTTGGCTGTCTTATTACACTTTATGAAAGTACAATAAATAGTCTGACAATAGTGGCAACACGCATGTGTGGCAATGCGTGACTCAGATGCCATTGTTTGTCAGTGCTGCCCAGCCTAGCTTGCAACTCGTGTGTCTATTATTTTGTATTCTTAGTGATTAGAGTTATAATAAACTTTGCGAGTTTCCATTGCTCTCTAGTGATATTCTGACAGGCCTATATGTACTATTTTTGTAAATTTAGTAAAAATTGCGCGTTCGTTACACTAGTGGTACCAGAACATCATGGGAAATCCAAAGAGATCTCACCAAGGAAAATAGCAGAAATAAAAACTTTAATATTCAATACAAATCACTCCAACAGAAACATAGCATCCATTTCTAAAGTTTCAAAGGCAACGTGGACCGTATAAACAAAAAACTTACACCATTATTAAACAAAAGTAAAATTTTCAGAGGTGGCTTTAATAATATGATCACCCACTGTATATTATCAAACCAATGTTTACCATGTTTTTTTTTCTTAAAAGTAAAGAAAATATACACATAATATATGTGTGACATATAAATGTACACATATTATGTGACCGGTGAATTCATATACAATTGAGGTTCACAAGTCAATTGCTATAAAGTGTAATCTAATTTAATATTTTATATTTTTGGAATAAACCATAATGAATACAATACATAAAATTACATTTGTTGGGTTTTGACGTTTTTATTCTTTTATTTTTTTATTTAAGTAATATAAATAGTAAACATAATAGTTTTTTAAAAATAATAATATAAAGGTATCTAGTATTTTTGTTCAGCGCTATATTTGCAAAAAGTTGTTTTTTTCTATCTCATATTAATTATCAGATGATGCAACTGTCGACCAATTGACATATGTGTTATACATAATGAATTAGAAATGATTATGGTGCATGTGAATTTCCTTTTTACTAGTATTTCGGCAATTGAAATATTGTGCATGTGTGTTCAAAAATATAAAAAATATTTATCTTTCATCATATCCCACACGAATAATTTACTAGCTGTGAACTTTTAAGCTATTTATATTTTCCACACAGATAAAAACATCTGGTACCAGTTAACATATTTTTCTACTATCTAACATTGTTGTGAAATATTTCAAACTTCCCTAACGTGAATAACCCAAATGATAACATCCATAATAAACTATAGCTGTCATTTATCTACGAGTGTTTTAGTTTTAAGGCTATGGGTACATAATTCGCAAATATTTTACGTGTATCCCTACTTTTTCTGTCTTTACACGGCAAATTACGTGTAGTAAAATTCACACTGGTATGGATATGTAAACATTACTAGAATGTCATTCTACTTGAAAATGTCATCATTAATTTAAAGAGATGGGTTTTGAATGTTCTTGGATAACTGTTATTTTTATAATTGCAAATTATTAATTCAGTTAATAAATGTGATAATTTTTTCACTAACTATGTATTCAGTGATTGTAATAATTTATTTGTACAACAAAGACTAATACTCAATCGAGAAAAGAGGAAAAGTGTCAAAGTGATTTTTTAATAATATATTGTTATGGAACGCTTAAAATTTTGAACATCTTTAACTAACAAAATACTTGGATCACAGAATATATTATCCTGATGTATTCTCTGCTTGGATAATCCACAAATAATACACAATAAATAACTTTTTATTATTAAGTTCACGTCTTAAATCAATTATTTATCAAATACACTATATATCAATAATATTTAATTCATAACTCAACATATTCCCGATGCAATGTCAAATATTTAAAATTGTCACTGATTGTCAGTGTCTGACTGACAATAGGGCTTTTCATTCACAGTCATTTGTTTCGAGCTTCTGTCATGTGTCACATAATATTAATATATCTACGACATACGTTATTGGTATATACAATAATACAAACCAAAGACGTATGACGTAGATACATTAATATTATGTGACACATGACAGAAGCTCGAAACAAATGACAATCGATGAAAAGCCCTATATATGCTGACAATATTATATTCGGCTGAGTGCGTTGTAAGACAAAGATAGATTTGGAAAATATTACCACGGCATTGTGTTAATTTTTTTCAAATCCTGAAAAAACCAATAAATATTTTTGAAAAATTTAAACGCAGAATGAAAGACTAAATTATTACCGAGGGCCGAAAGTCCCTTAGAATAAATAAAAAGTTTATTTTGAATGATATATTTGAAATTAAAAATCACACTAAATTTTCTCTTAGTTTTTCACCCCCGTAACTTATTAAAATAAACATTATAGAAGTTATCAGGGACTTTCGGCCCTCGCTAATAACGTAATCTTTCATTCTGCGTTTAAATTTTTCAAAAATACTTATTAGTTTTCTCAAGATTCGAAAAAAATAAATCCCCATTTGAATAGCATTGCAGCCAAAAATACGTACCGATCCTCTTAAAGAACGTAGCATTTTGTCTTTTTTTGTAGATATGTATTTAAAACCGAGCGGTGAATCGATAATCGGATCATATAATAATCGGATCAGATAATCGGTCATAATGAAGTTAGATATTAAGACTATTTGAATATTGTCATTTGTATTTTATAATTCTATTGTTTCTTTTTCTTCTTCGGCTTGTTCCCATTATGAGTTCGCCATTGAATAGCCAAATATATGGCGTAGGAGCCCAATTCGCCAATGTTTATTCTCTGTTATCTTCCTTTTAATTTTATTATCTTTCCATTTTAGTATACTTCATGTCCTCGGTCTAAATTCCGTTTTTTTTGTTGCATGCTTCATTGTAGAATTCTGTTATTTTGATATTTTATTTACTTGCTAAGTGCCGTTGCTCTTTTTTAGCATCATCTAAGCAGCTCCAAATAAATAACATTCTCAACGTAATAGACCGATCAAATAAAATTATTACAATACATTATGTAAATTAAAATGTAATCCCGTACAAGTTGAAATAAATATTTTTTTAAACTTTAGCTCTAAATAAAAGATATTTTCAAGAAAGTATATGATTCATATGAGTGAATCATTGTTTAAATAATTAAAAATATGTAAATTTTGCACAAAATTTACTTTTTTAACTGCTGCGGCATTTCATGGTTTTGTTAAGGTTTTTACGATTCTTTTCTGAAAAGCCGAAGCGAAAAACCTTCCATATAAGACTTAAAAAATTAAATTTGACCCTTAATGTATTTAAATAATTGTATATCAAATTTCAAAAACAAATTTGCAAAAACAATTATTTGCATTATAAATAAGAACTCTAAAATATTTTGTTTTGCAGAAAATAGTGCGCTGTAGTACTAGAATACAGCAAAAAAGATGGTTATTAAAAAATATTAAGTCGTTTGTGAGATATTTAATTTATTTATAAATGATTACCATTTTTTCACTTGCGGAAACGCGGTTGTTGCCGATAGAGTATACATTTTTTTATGGTCCTTTTTTTTTAAATATATATCTTCAGTAAATGCATTGCCAAATTAAAATTTCACTTAAACTCCCCTCCAAAATGGCGTTTAAAAACTATGGTAAATTGTTTAAAATTTGTTTTCTTAATAACATCGCCGGGATTAAAAATTTTGAAATTCTGTTAATACCTGTTATAAATCTTATACAATGTGTCCCAAAAGTAGTGGAACGGTCGAATATTTCGCGAACTAAACATCGGATAGAAAAACTGAATACGTCTTGAATCATTTTCAAAAATCTATCCAAAGACACCACACACCAACCCCTACTACACCCCCTGGAGGTGGGCCCCCACATTGTAACTTTAAAATCGCAAATGGAAACACCCAGTTTTTCTCTTAGATTTGGATTCGTTACGTAAAAGTAAGCAACTTTTATTCAAAACATTTTTTCGAACTGTGGATAGATGGCGCTATAATTGGGAACAACGATTTATCCTGATACCATAGGTAAATTATGGAAATGGTCCAATATTTCAAGAAATACACTTCCAAATAAGAAACCAAAAAACAAAATCTTAATATTTTTGGAAAATCTATCGGAAAACACTAAACATGACCCTCCAACCCACCCCCTGGAGGTGGGGTGGGGGGTAACTTTAAAATCTTAAATAGCAACCCCCACTTTTTATTGCAAATTCGGATTCGTCATGAAAAATTAAGCAACATTTATTTGAAACATTTTTTAAAATTGTTAATAGATGGCAATTTTAAAAAATGTTTCGAATAAATGTTGCTTAATTTTTCATGACGAATCCGAATCAGCAACAAAAAGTGGGGATTGCTATTTAAGATTTTAAAGTTACCCCCCACATCGGGGGGGGGGGGGGGGTAGGTGGAGGGTTATATTTGGTGCTATTCGATAGGCTTTTGAAAAATATTAAATACGTGTTTTTTTGTCTTTCATCTGGAAGTGTATTTCCCGAGATATTAGACCGGTTCTATAATTTACCTATGTTATCAGGATAAATCGTTTCTCCCAATTATAGCGCCATCTATCCATAGTTCGAAAAAATGTCTCGAATAAAAGTTGCTTACTTTTACGTAAGGAATCCAAATCTGCAATAAAAACTGGGGGTCTCTATTTAAGATTTTTAAGTTAACCTCCACTCTACCTCTAGGGGGTGGAGTGGGGGTCGTGTTTAGTGTTATTTGATAGATTTTTGAAAATCATTGAACTCGTATTTTTCAGTTTTCCGATCCGATGTTAATTTTGCGAAATATTCGACCGTTCCGCTACTTTTGGGACACCCTATATAATTAAAATAAATGTGAAATATATTATAATATTATTGTACAAGGAAAAAAGTTTTTATGTTACTTTAACAAATTTTTAATAATAAATTATTCAGTACTATTTTGTTAATTTTTTTTATTAAAAATGTTAATTAATTTTTATTAATAAAATATATTTTAATTCGGTTTCGGGGTTATCTTTTGTGCCAATTTTTATTTATCACAATATTACAAGAGAAAAAATAAGTTTATTGTAAATATTTATTGTAACAAGGGTCATATGTTATTATTTTTATATTTTACCCAAATTAAAACAAACACTTTAAAATTGGCCCATTATTAAGGGATATAATATTGCAAACTACTCCTTCACCACTTTCCAGACAATGTTTTCATATAAGGTCGCTGTGAAAATCTTTATTTTTTAAAATATTCTACAATTTTACTATATAAATGCATTGTTAAGTAGTAGGGTTAATATATCTACTCACGCACTTTTAAATAATTTAATATGGGTAAATAAACAAATTATCAATTTTTAAAGTTGGAAAAGCTATCTCGGTAAAAAATTTTTATAATTTTTTTTCTGTAAATGTGTCAAAAATTACCAGGAACACGAATATCGAAACAGCATTTAAAAATTTTTAATCCCGCCCAGCAATGTTATTAAAAAAAGTTTTAAACAAATTACCACAATTTTCGAACGCCATTTTGAAGGGGAGTTTAATTAAAATTTTAATTTGGCAATGCATTTTTTGAAAATATACATAAAACAAAAAAAATGAGACCATAAAAGATTGTAACTCTTTCGGCAACAACCGCGTTTTTGCAATTGAAAAAATCGTAATTTTTTATTAACAAATTAAATATCTCATAAACTACTAGATTTTTTTCAACCAATTTTTTTTACATTATTCTGGTACTACAGCGTAATTTTTTCTGCGAAACAAAATGTGTTATAGTACTTATAATAATGCAGATAATATTGTTTTAAAAATTTGTTTTTTAGTTTTTATTTATAATTATATAAAATAATTATATAAATTAAGGGTCAAGTTTAATCTATTGAGTCATATGAAAGATTTTTTCTTGAAATTTTTCTTTTGTTTATTTTCTTCAAATTTCTTGCAAGTTGTTAAGTTTTGTATCAGCAGTTACGAGAGGAAATGAATGACTGATGATAAATGAAATGAAAATAAACACGATTGTGATACTGTTTTCTTGCCGCCTGTATAATTTAAGTATTATTTACTTATTAATAGGTATCGAGTATTAATTCCATAAAAACATAATATTTAAAATAAACATTTTCATAAAGATTAATTTAGAGATTTTTAGATTTAGATTTAGTATTATTTCATGTCTGCGATTATACCTAACTAATACAGAATAGTTTGTCACTTGTACTCTGCAGTTAAAGACTCTAGTGCTGCATTCAATTAATATAAAGGGAGACCGGCCCTGGCAAGTTATGGTAAAGTTGTAGTGATATTGTACTCCTAGTTTTTACTAAAAACAAGTGGTATTATTAAATAGTTTTTTAAAACTAAAGTGTTTATCTACTAGATACTACTACGTAAGTCATCTATACGTAATTATTAGTTTATTATTGTGAAAAGAAAACGTCAAATAAGAAAAATACACCAACGTACAATCATTTTGTGAGGTTAGCTAGCATGCGGTTGGTTTGTCACTTACCAGAGTCGGACTTAAGCTTTCGCCACCGCAGCTTAAAATGTCTTCACACAATGTAAACACACCTTCCGATCTAACCAGTCCAGTAAATCAACGTTCAAATATCACAAACAGTTATGCTTCAGCCGCTTCACAGTCTTTTCCGAGTAAGACCCAAGCAATTGTATTTAGTTGTATCGATAATGCTAAACTTCAGGATTATTTAATTCCTTTGGGCACAATCATCAACCCAAAAAATATTATATTTTCATCTAGATTATCTCATAATAGAATCTGCATGTATTTAGCAAACAAAACCGTAGTAGATAATTTCATGACACAACATGGCTCTATAAAAGTACTCGGCGAAGTTGTAACAGCACGGAGACTTGTCTCTCCAGCAGAAAGACTAGTCTTGTCTGGTGTATGCCCGTCAATTCCTCATCAAGTATTAGTTGAAGAATTACAGAATATCGGTTTAAAGCTTATTTCCCCAATAACATTTCTGAAAATTAGCTCCACTCTTCCCGAATATAGTCACATACTGAGTTTTCGGAGGCAAGTTTATGTAAGCCCTATAACATCAGCAATTCCAGATTCTATTCTAATAAATTTTGACCAAACACCTCACCGCATATTTTTGTCACAAGGTACACTCACCTGCTTTATTTGCAAAAATACAGGACACATATCATCCCAATGCAATAACAGTTCAGTAACGGAATCAACTCATATTGAGTCAAACAATGAAGTACCAAATCCAACAGATCCAACAAGTATATTACACAAGGTACCAAACACTCAGCAGTCATCAAGTTATCCATTATCAAATCCGAGCATATCACCTACACCTACAAATCTTCACGACCAAGAAATTACTAATACTCCTACTCATAGCAACACTTTCAATCAACCTAATTCAGCGGCAATACCGTTTTCACAAACTTCGGAGGCAAGACCCTCCAATCTATCAGCACCTTTTCCATTAGATACAACTGCAGAAAACTGTAATAAAACTGATACATCACCACAATTTTCTGAAACAACCATTTCAACCAATCTTACAAATAAAACCTCAAGCTCGACTTCTGCCACTACCAATGAGTTTGCTCCAGTACCTCCAAATGTAATAAAGCCACAGCATCTAAGTGAAAACTCTAATAGCACCTGCGAAAACGCAAGTTCTTCCATAAAACGCAGTATTGGTGAGATCGATACGCCTCCTTCAGACTCAGCAATTTCATCACAAAATCTGTTTGCAAAACCCAAATCATCTAAACCAAAAAAACCGCGCTCATCTAAAGTCCCATCTACACGGGTAACTCTTGAAAATTTTATTGATAATCATACCCCACCATTCGTTTTAAATTACCACCAATTGTCTTTACTTATTGATAATGTCCAAGGCTCCCCCGACACTATTAGCGTCGTTAAAACATTTACAACTGATATGGCTGGTTTACTCTATCTTTTACAAAGCAGCTATCAATATGCAAATGATAGATCTACAAAAACCAAGTTTACAAAACTTCAAAAGAAACTACACAACTATTTAGGGAATGAGATTTCTGACTTAGACAGTGACTCTTCTGTAGACAATTGTTCAGTATCATCTAACTCCGAATCTGTTAACAACATTCAACGCGATACTTCAATGGAACATTGATAGATTTTTCCATCGTCTCCCTATGCTACAGCTTCTTTTATCTGAATATTCTCCAGATATTATTTGTCTACAGGAGACAAACTTAAAGACCAATCAGTTGTACAATTCAAAACATTTCACTTGTTTACCCCCAGCATGTAACACATATTCAGCTGAACTCTACGCCATATACCGCGCTGTGAAACTTCTTAACGAGTTTACACTCACAAAAGCCCTGATCATAACAGATTCCCTTAGCTCTCTAAACTCATTAATACATATTTTTCCGAAACATCCTTTTGAAAAGTTGCTACAATACCAGCTTTCCCAAGCTCATGAACATGGAAGAAGCGTCCAATTTTTATGGGTTCCCTCACACGTCGGAATAATAGGAAATGAAGAAGGTGACGGGACCGCACGAGAGGCAATTTTAAGTGATTTTTCAGAGCCGATAGACAAGTGTGTTTCCAGTGACTTAAAATCTTATTTTAAAAATAAAGTGTTGTTTTTGTGGCGCGGAATGAGTGGTTTCAAACTAATTCCAAGCTAAATAAAATTAAAAATAATGTGTCTCAGTGGCTCCCGTCGTCACGCAATAGACGAGAACAAATTGTGGTTACGCGTTTGTTTACGTCTAGGTCATATAAGATTAACGCACTCTTACCTATTCACAAAGAAAAATCCACCTATATGTGATCAGTGTAACGTCCGATTAACAGTCGAACACTTTTTAACAATATGTAGTAAATATCACCAAGAAAGACAGCGCTACAAGATCCCAAACGCTCTACCACAGGCTCTAGGTCAAAACTGTTCCTGTGACAATAATATAGTTAATTATCTCAGACCCAGAAACATTTTGTACAATCTGTAATTGTTTAATTTTGTTATTTATATTTTGTTCCGTCGCTAATAACCTTTTGGTGGATGCGACATATTTTTCTAATAAAAAAAAAAAAAAAAAAAATTAATATAAAATTATATTTGTTAAGTACTCAGTAATATTATTAAATTACGGTTTCACATTACTGCAGAAACATAATCTTGAGGTTTAAAAGTTATTATTTTTATTTAGTTAAATGAAAATGGATTCAAAAAAAATTATCTGGGGCACGAACCGAAGAAAAGCCGAAAAAGAAGAAATGACAAAAACAATCTTAGTTCTCTTAGCCAATTTATTTTAAATTAAAATTTCTCCAAAAAAATTAAAATGAAGTTATTCTGTCAGATCATGGATCCAATAAAACTGTAACCGAACTTTATTTACCTGGGACATTTGCGGATAGGGGAACACCGACTAAGTCGATGTCATTAGACATCGTCCAGGAGACACAAGTCCAAAATCAAGTCATTAATATGGAGAAAAGCTCTTCTAGCTACCCCTAAAATCAGGTGGTTTAACCACATAAAGTAATACAGAGGATGTCCCATTACCCAGGACATCCAAGGAAACATTCAGTATAAAGTCTCCTCATTCGTTATGTATATACTGCGATGGGGTGGGGTGGTGTTATAGCTTGGGGGTCAGATAGATACCACTCCAGGTTATGGGCGGTCAGATAGGTACGTCAGTGACCGGTTTGATCTTCGGAAATGTGGGTCTCACTGTTTCATTAAAACACACATAATGTCCCCAAGGCTGGGGTTGTACGAGTATCTGCATGGGCGCCTATGCAGGCACGCAGTCAGGGTGGCCGTGCCACCCCCTAGCTTTTCGGGTGCTTTAAACTACATATATATTGTCATCCGAAGTATACAAAAAGGAATGTGCAACATCTTCACGTCTGGCCCCGCCCTAAAAATTTTTATATGGGCGCCCATAAGAATTTGTGTGTGGGGGGGGGGGGGGGCGCCTGTGCTAGTTTTGCAGGCGGGCACCTTATACCCTAGCGCCGGCACTGCATCTTGATTTTATTTTATTTGACTGAATTATAATGTGATGCCCAAAATTTGGTTAGAGATAGGCAGGGGAAAATATATAGCTTAAACTTATTTAATAAAAGTACATTTGTCATGTAAGATTTTTTTTTTGCTTTTTTTAATTATTTGTTAGAAACTGCAGTGTACTATATTCGAATATAATTTTCTTTTCTTAAGTAATCCAAATCGTTTTCTCAACGACAATGTAATAAGGAGTTTTGGCAAGCCGTTAACCATAACCGAAAGTATTCCGAATATTATTATTTGGACCGCAGCCATATGCCGTCTAGAAAATTATCTATCCAATACTTGGAACTTCACTATGCTTGAATAGTTTTTTAACTAGTTAAATTTTTTTTGTCTATCTACGATAGCAATTTGAATTGAAAATGGTTTTTTAGTTAAAATAATAAATTTTCATGTAACAATTGCCTTTGTTGGTATATAACAGGGGTGGTCAAATTGTGGCTCGCGAGCCATATGCGGCTCTTTGAAGGATTATTTGTGGCTCTCAATAAATGTCCCTGAATTACTTTTAATTTTTGTTTCAAAATGTGACAACAAATATAAAAGACTATGCGTAACATCAGGACTTGGCCAAGGAGACCCCTTATCACTGCTGATATTCAGTTTTTCCTTAGAATATCTAATAAGTAAAATATCATCTGAGCTGACAGAAGGATTTGCGAATCGAGGATCAAAACTATTTCTGGCCTTTCCTGATGATATAGGTGCAGTCGATCATTCTACAAGAGACGTGAGAGAGGTGTTTTCACAACTCGAGGAAGAAACAGGTAGTCTGGGCCTTCAAATAAATGAAGAGAACACGAAATACATGCTAGCAACCAAAAATCTAAGATCAAGAGTTAGGCAGAACATAACTATTAATGACCACAACTTCGAAGTAGTAAAAGAGTAAATATCTAAAAAGGAACGGTAATCACAGATGACAATCACATTATAAAAAGAGGTCTTAGCAAGGATAGCTGCGTGGAATAGAGCATTATACTCCCTATCATCATTACTAAGATCTAAGCTGCTAAAAAACAATCTAAATTAATTAGTGTAGTATTAATTATAATAATTATTCGCTCAATTGTTAAATATGGAAGTGAAACTTGGACTCAACATCAGTGGGAAATAAATCTTCTTCAGATGCAAATCCACTAATTGATGTTAGCGATCGCATTTTTCATTAACTCTCTGTTTCTTGCAAAATGTATCAGAGATTGATTGTCGTTAATCCCTGTCCATTGCCTTATGTTTCGGAGCCAGGACAGTTTCTTGCGTCGCATTCCTCTCTTGCCTTAAATTTTACCCTCGATTATAAGTTGGAGGAACTGGTATCTTTCATTTCGCATGGTGCGACCTTGATACACAGTTTTCCTTTTTTTGATGGTTTCGAAAAGTTGGCGTTCTTGGTTGATTTTTTTAAGGACATCTACATTTGTGACTTTCGCTGTCCATGGTATCTTTAGGATATGGCGATAAAGCCACATTTCGAAAGTTTCTAATCTGTTTATATCTCTCGTTTTGAGTGTCCAGCCCTCTACGCCATATAGCAGCACCGATCATATGTAGCACTTAGTAAACCTTAGTCTCAGTTGAAGATCGAACTCTGAACAGGTCAGTACCTTCCTGAATTTTACGAAAGCTTGTCGAGCTTGCTCAATGCGACCTTTTACTTCCCTGTCCGATGCCCAGTCTTCAAAAAGCCACGTTCTCAGGTATTTAAATTTGCTCACTTTTTCAATGGACTTGGTGTTCAGTGTTATGGTGGAGTTTTAAGTGCATCCATGTTTCTGGATATGATCATGAATTTGGTCTTTTTGGTATTAATCTCTAATCCCATTGTCTTACTGTATTCTCCGATTATAGTGACAAGTTGTTAAAGATCGGCTATGTTGTCACAAATTAAATAAATAAGCTACTGGGAAATAAATAAGCTGCTGGTATTTGAAAGCAAAGTCCTCAGAATAATATTTGGTACTCAAAGAGATGAATTTACAGGAGAGTGGTACTGAAAACATCGTCAGACATACAAAAGCTAAGATAAGATGGGCAGGTCATGTGGTAGATCAGAGGAAGACAGAGTGTTAAAGACGGTGTTTTTTGAGAGGCGATAGAAGATCAATAGGCCATCCCAGAAAAAGATGAAAGGATGATGAAGAATCGAAGTATCCTGAATTAGTAAAGGCTGTATTTGCATATTTGAAACAAACGATGTGATGTGAACCATTTTATTTCACGTTAAAATTCGTGAAATCCAAACGGTTCGAGAAACCTTTTATACACCTTTTAGATAATTGTTTAATTGCGACTCGCGAAACATTTCAAATTTTGAAAAATGGCTCGGACTATCAAGGAGCTTGGCCACCCCTGGTATATAACCTAGTAAGTAATATTTTTTATAACTGCAACACAAGATAAAAACGTTGGTTTATATTTTGCGCCTGTATATCTTTCCTCTGTTAGAACTTTGCCATTTAATTTTCAATTACATTGTTAATTTATTATAGTATTAAATTTTATTCGATTTAATTACCATCTTTTGCTTTGAGACTAACAATTATAATATATACATAATTTTATTATGATATACGCGGCAGAAACAGGACCTGATACAGAAAGGAAACAATAATTCTTGAAACAGCAGAGATAAAAACCTTTAGAAAAATAAATGGTAATACACAATGAGATAGAGTTAGAAGTGCAAATATGTAAGGAGATGCAAGGTGGACAACATTGATAACTGGGTAAAAAACAGAAGAGTAGAATAGAATGACCACATAAATCGCATGGCAACAAATATAGTAGTAGGGACGGCGATAGATAGTTCCCAATAGGAAGAGGGTAAGTGGTATGACCACGAAAAAAGATGGGAATGACAACTTAGTAGAGGCACATTGAAAACAGACAGAGTCATATCTACACAAGAAAAAGAAGAAGAAGAAGACGGAAAAGACATAATTTTATTACACTTATAAAACAAATATAATATTAAGAAAGACGAAAAATTTACATTAATAACATTTTTCGATTTTTCTATATGTAATGGCTATAATTACTTACCATCCTTAAAGAATGGAATATCCTCATTTGCTGAATGTTAAGCCTATTGCCCTCTTTGTGTTTATTCCGTCTCCAGCGATTCTACTTCGATGATCTGAATGAAAGAGTTCCATAACAATTATTGATCGGTGGATATGATGTTGGCTACCATATTCGCTGTCGAAACTTTATTGGGAGCAGTACTAAATAATGATGTAGTCCATTTTCCGTATCACTGTCTTAGATTTCTTAGCTATGAGCTTCTTCTTTCTTCTCCCAGAACCACGTTTACCTTCGATCTTTTCCTAAATACTACTACTTCTACTATCGGTTTACAGCGTTCTCCGACGCCTTCCGACTCCTAACCGCCAGTCTTCTCTATTTAACCATAGACCTAGAGGGATTTCTCTTTCCTCTAGTTCTTTTTCAATTCCCTCCTTCCAGCTTCTTCTCGACCTTTCTCTTTTTCTTCTCCTTTGTGGTGTCCATGCCAAAATCTGCTTAGGGATCCTGTCATCGGACATTCTCTGTACATGGCCGTACCATACTAGTTGTTTTGTTTTTATGTCATCAATTATTGTATGTGTGACTCCCATCATTTCTCGTATTCTCTCATTTGGTATCCGATCTCTTTTTGATTTGCCTGCTGGTCTTCTCCAGAAGTCCATTTCTGTTACTAGTAGCATTTTCTCCGTTCTTTGTTTCAGTGGCCAAACTTTACTGCCATATGTGATTATACTTTTAAGTATGCTATTGTATGTGAGCTGTTTGTTCGCTTTAGATATTGTCTGGTCCCACAGAATGCCTTTCATCATGGATATGGCTTTTCTACCCTGTATGTTTCTGTCTTTTATAGCAGCATCGAGTGTTCCATTTTGAGTTATCTTCATGCCCAGGTACTTGTAGTACATCGCAGTGTTTAATTTCTACCCCATCGTCTAATGTAATGGACTGCTTTGTTCCTCCAATACACATATCTTCAGTTTTCTTAAAGTTGACTTCGAGACCCCATTTGTTATATTCTTCTATTAGCTTCCGGGTCATGTAACTTAGGTCGTCATGATCCTGAGCAATCAGAATTTGGTCAACAGCGAAACATAAGGTGTATACTGTTGTGTCGTCATTGAGAGGGATTCCCATGCCATTACATTTTCTTTTCCACAGCTTGAGTGCTTGTTCCACATAAATTTTAAAAAGGGTAGGCGAAATACAACAACCCTGCTTCAGTCCTTTCGTGAACTTAAATCCCTCAGACATCCTTGATTTAGTTTTAATTTTTGCAGTCGTTCCATTATACAGACTTTGGATCCATTTCCCTGAATAATCAGATGCAAAAGTTCAGGGTGTGTCATAATGTGACCGAAGTATTTCACCTTACGTCTCTTTATTATATTGACCAGTTGTATTGTTTGGTCCAGTCGTCTAAGGACCTCCTTATTTCTAACTATGTCAACCCAGCTTATTCTTAGTAGTCGTCTGTATAGCCACATTTCAAAGGCTTGCTAAAGTTAAGCATAACTTCAATTAGAGTCCAACGCTTCCACTCCATATAGTATGATAGGAAAGATATAGTAATATGTCAGTCGAACGCGAAGATCAATACTGCTACTAGTAAGATCGTGGCTGAAAAGAACGTTTCTCATGTTTACAAAAGTAGCTCTGGCTTGTTCTATTTTGTTTTTAATTTTGGCGGTTGAATACCAGCTATCATTTTTTTTTGTAAGCATTTATTAACAATCAGAATTACATATTATTCTATGAGTTAATTTGATAACAAGTACAATAACTTATATTAACTATAGTACTGTACACTAAAATGGCGTTATGAGGTACATCGCCCAGCGGTTTCACCTTAGTTTCAGCAAAGATCTATGGGCCATAATCTTCTCAATCTTCTGTTGTTTAGTGGCTGCTGTAGTGGTAATAATAACTGGTTGGGGTTGCCTTCCAATTTCTCGTGGTGTCTGTTGGCTCTTTCTTGAATTACTGTGCTGACTAACGGGATGTTTAGGTCTCTATGAAGGGTTTGGTTGGAAATGTACCACAGGGCATTTGAGATGGTGCGTAGAATTTTTGATTGAGTTCTTTGGATAATTTTTGTATTTGATTTGCTGGCACAACTCCATAGTTCTATACCGTACGTCCATATAGGTTTGATGACTGTTTTATAAATCAGCAGTTTGTTCTCAATTGAGAGTCGAGATTTTCTACCTATAAGCCAATTAATTTCTTTTACTCTCAACTCAATTTGTTTCTTCTTCTTTATAATGTGTTGTTTCCAGTTTAATTTAGAATCACGGTGAAGCCCTAGGTATTTGACGATATTCTGTTGTGGTATGTTGACTTGATTAAGGCTAATATTTGGGCATTGTTCTTTCCTTAGTGTGAAAGTTATAATATGTTGACTTAGTTTCATTAGCTTTTATCTTCCATTTCTTTAATCACTGTCCAATTTGGTCTAGGTGTTCTTGAAGTTTTATTACTGCAGCTGTTCGATCCTCTTCAGTTGCAAATATTGCTGTGTCATCAGCGAAAGTTCCAATGTTGGTTTGTGGAGAGGTTGGTAAATCAGATATGTACAGTACATAAAGAAGTGGACCCGATATACTGCCTTGTGGGACTCCTGATTGAATTTTGTTACGGTTTGATAGTTCATCCACCACTTTAGTCTCAAATTCTCTGTGAATTAGATATGATTTTAATAAGTCAAAGTATTTGTTGGGTAGAGATTTTTTGATTTTATAAAGTAATCCTGGGTGTCATACCTTATCAAATGCTTGGCTGATGTATAGAAAGGCTGCTGTACAATACTGTTTATTTTCCAAAGCTCTATTAATTACATTTGATGTGCGATGGCATTGTTGCACTGTAGAATGAGTTTGCCGGAATCCAAATTGGTGTCTGGGATCCAGTTTTGAAATTCTAGTTCGCTCATAATTCTTTTACGTAACAGCTTTTCAGGAAATTTTGACATTATTGGCAGTAGACTTATTAGGCGGTATGATGGAACATTCGTTAAAGCTTTACCAGGTTTCGGTATCATAATTACTTGGGCAATTTTTAGTGATATAGGCCAATAATTAAGTCTTAAGATTGCATTTAATATGTACAATAACTTCATTATACCTTTTTTAGGAAGTTGTTTTATCATTGTTGCTGTTATGAGATCAGTGCCTGGTGCCCTCTTTTCATTCAAATGACTAATTTCATCTTTGGTCTCCTTCGGTGTAATTAAAGTTAGTCGCTCTCGTTGATTAATTGGTAAGGCTAGTTCCTGCTCTACCTCTTGTACTTGGTCATTGCCGTGTGGCTTGAAGACTTCAGTGAGATGTTCAGCAAATAAATCAGCTTTTTCTTTGTTGCTTTTTGCCCATGGTCCTGGTGGTATTGAGTTTTTCCGAATTGGAGGTGAAGTATTTATAGGTTTATTTTTGTTTTTGATTTTTTTCCAGATAGAGTTATCTTGACGTGAAAGGTTTGATACATAGTTTTCAAATGAGTTGTTTCTCATCTCTTCTAGAGCTGTTTTTAAGTTTCTAGGTTTGTTATTATAAATTGTCCTGTCGTCTGGTCTGTGAGTTCTTTGCCAAATTGATCTGGCTTTTCGTTTTTTGCTACTAGTCTTTTTATTTCAAGAGAAATGTTGGTTGAAAATTTTTTTTGTCCAGGTTGAGGGGTAGATTGTTTGGTAGCATTTTGAAATAAGTTGATTAGATTACTAGTTTCTGTTCCTATTTGTTCGGGAGTTTGCAATCTGACTAGTAGATTTACTTCCTGTTATATGATTAGCCGGTAAATGTCACAGTTTGTTTTGAAGCTATGCAGTTGAGCTATCATTGATATTATGAAGCTATGCAGCTATCATTAATATTACTGCCAGGATACGCGAGTTTCGCTACTCTGTCTAGTATGGTATCTTTGACTTTTATCTCGTTGATTGTTTACAGAAAAGACAATTAAAGATTGAGATGGGTTACGAGATCGGATTACTTAAGCAATACAATATTAAATATCCTTTTCATCAGAATAATTAAAACTTACAGTATTAACTGACAATATGGGTTTTACATCCAATCCATATACTACCCCCAACTCATATTTTTCATCCCCATTTTGAGTTATAATACTTTTCTTTATAAAAATTTTGTACTATTTCACAATTATAAGGTTATTAGGGACAATAAAACGGAACAATTTAGATGTTTTATTAGAGTTTAAACAATAATTAATGAAAAAATCGCAGTTATAGTACAATACCAATATAAAAAAACAAAAAATTTTGGCTCCCATTAAAAAAAATGAAAGTTTCTACAAGTTTCCGTTTCTACAAGCGTAAAAATCCCTATAGTATTGTGGCATAACCGCTACATTCTTTTTTCCTTTCAAAAAGAGAGAGCAGGCCAGCTTTCTTTTTTTCACTTATTCCCACTTTCTTCTTGTAAGCTTGTTTTAGAGTAACGTCACGTGCTGATGGAAGTTGTCGTTTGCTTTGAAGAACGTTTATGGTTTTAAATTCCTGTTCTTTGTACGACATTTTATATAGCATGTGACTAGGATTTTCTTTGGTAACTTTTAAAACGCATATTCCTGAGAGAGGGACTGACCCATCTTCTTCCGTCTTAAAAGAATCCTTTATGCCCATATCACTTGATAGTTGTTTTAGATCAAAAAAATTCTCATGACCCATTTCATGTACGTTGAATGGATTTCCATGCTTCTTTGCTTGTCTAACCAATGTTACATATTTATCTGGTACGTAAACGTTATATAACACTATATGTTCTATAAATTGAACGTTCTAATAACAGAATGAACGTGGTCTCCCTCGTTCTTAGTACGACCACTAATTAAAAATTTATGGGTGATGGACCTAATATTTTCCAGAATAGAAACTCCATAGATGTATAAAGCAAATACGAAGCGGTTCTTATTTTGTCCGAAGCAGTTGTCAGTATAAAATACAACATCTATCATTTCACTATTTTTGTCGTTCACAGACTTCAAATAATTCCAAACGCACGAACCCACTTCATTTGCACCTGTGTGAGCAAGACCTTCGTGCCACATAAAGCACATTTCGTCCGTACTTTTAAGCTTGTACAATGTTAAATTATACACACTTAGTTTTGATACATAATAAAAAGAAGACGAGTCCCCTTGTGGACATGGCAATGCTGCCTGCATATCATAAACAGCGTCAATTTTATCCGGAGAATTTTTATCCATGTCCTTCTCTTTTCTTGCCAGTTCTTTGTCTTCAATATGGTGATTGTACTGTTCCTGAAGTTCTTGTTTTTCTACCTCGGAGGCATTAATAAAATCCTGGCAAAAATCACACTTATCTTTTTTTTGGAATAATAAAAGATAAATTAAACTCTCCTTTGAATATATTGGAGTACATCAAGTAGTTTACGTTAGGTTTCCCGAGTTCTTTACAACGCTGCTCATAATCTCTGTGCAGGTCGGCAATAGTTTTTCCTCCTTCAATGTATTCTTTCTTTGATTGAGATCGGCAGTAGTGGCTCTCCATTCAAGGAATAGATCGAATATGACTACGCACTTCTTCTTTCAACTCCTCAGGAACACTATGTTTTTCATGTCTACCTCGATTATCTGCCTGTATTATTCCATTTACTTCATTATTTTGTTTGCGTAAAATGGTCTCAATTATTTGAGAGTTAATGCAAAGAGTTGCCATAAAGAAGGATTTTCAAACACGAATTTTTTCTCCTGCGTATGTGAAAAAAAAATGCGTTATTAAGTATCTAGTAAGAAAAAAATATTTTAAGGAATAGAATGATAAAACGAAATAATTTCTTGGATTAGAGTGAAATTATGTTGAAGACAATGTTAACTAAAAATATCACGTTATACTTAGCGCAAAATTATATTCAAAACTATGTTAACTCAAAATGAAATAAAAATAAAATGCCCACAGGTGTACTTATTTTATTCAAGAGTATCATATTATTTGTAATCATCATACTGACCAAAATTATAATAAAAATAAATGCTTACCTGTTAAAGAAGAGTATGATATTTTGAAATGTAATTCTCTTGCTTAAAAAATATTCACTAATAAGATGCAAGCAGTGTTAATATTTTGACTTATAATAGTATTGATTAAATAAAAATGACCTAAGCTTAGCACGAACTGTAGACAACTGAGTTACCCGAGTCTTCTCCACACCGGTTGTGTGGAAGTGGGAGATGCCATACTTGGTCACAGAGCTCTCTAGTGCTTGTCGTTTAAACTGCACTTACAATAATTTTCTCCATAATAGATCCATTCATTCTGAGTAGTTTGTTGATATAAATTAAAAATGAACAATTTTTGACTTATCATACTATTCTTCCCAATCAACGATCTAATACTAATAATTTTACCTTTTATCTAATACCATAAAACCAAATAGGTAATCAGAATAGTTAATCAGAATAGTTAAAGTATAAAATTTCTATTTGCTTATGCAGCGTGAGACCACCGAGTAGAAATAATCTAGTAAACTGTATCCGAGATGGAGCAAACAACTAAGGAAGTAACAAATATTAATTTATTACAGAAGATACATAGATCAAAAGACGAGTTAGACTGGCATGGGCGGCATTTGGAAAACTAAGCTACATCTTTAAAAACAAAAGATATCCACAACATCTTAAGACCAAGGTATGCAATCAATGCATACTCCCTGTTCTCACTTAAGGTTCCCAAACGTGGACGTTTACGAAAGCAAACATGGACAAGATCCATAAAAACGCAAACAGTAATGGAAAGGCAAATTTTGCACATAAGACTAATGGATAAAAAGTGAAACGAATGTATCCACTCGTTAGGGATAGAGAGAAAACCAAAGTTAGGGATGTTAGACAAGAAGTTGCAAAGTTTAAATGGAGATTTGCCGGAATCATTATAAAACAAAAAGAAGACCGATGGAACAAAATTCTCATAAATTGGAGACCTTGGGGATATAAACGAAGCAGAAGAAGGCCAAAAATGAGATGGGCAGATGACGTCAAGAAGCACGTGGGCTCTAGGTGGATAACTGTAGCCACAGACAGAGAAGAATGGAAAAGGATTGGGGAGGCCTGTGTCCAAAGATGGACCGAAGAAGGCTAATTAGATAGATAGAGACAGAAAAATAAAGAAACCAGTATATTTTATATAGAAAATTAACTTTTTATACACAATTTTTGCAATTTTTTTTAAGTCTAGCTTTTTCTGTAGCTTTTATTTATATGCTTGTAAATTAGAGACACGTTAATAGAAAAACAACCAAATATAGTTATTCGAGTTTAATTTATCAATTAACCAGTTATTTCATCTACAGGTATAACACCACGTCAAATGGAATCAGAAAAAAGAGCACTTTCCATGCCACCGGGAAGACGGTCTAGAAGTATGACTAGGACACGAAAATATTTAGAACCCCCCGGAGGGTCGTCAAGTGACGAAGAAGATTTGGACTCTCTAAAGGATGGACGAACTTCACCACGATCAAGACCAAGAAAATCGACGCCTTTAAGAAGAACCGGGTCTCCAAATCGTAGTGGTCGTTCTGCACGGTCACGTTCACCAATGCGTACGTATCAAATTGACAAGTAGTCTTTAGCTATTTATTTAGCCCTCTAGATCAGGGGTCACCAATTGGCGGACCGCGGTCCGCATTCGGACCGTAGGCTAGTTTTATGCGGACGGCCATTAAATTCAGAATATAGTGTTTGGCAATTTTGAAAATGTTTGGCCATGAAATTTTGTACTATGTTTGGCTTAACTTATATGTCCGAAGCAGCTTTTTCAATAAGAGGAAACAGTAGCGATCAACAGGTAGCGAAAACGCGTTCCAAGATTGCGGCTGTAATTTTGAATATTTTTTCGAGATATTTGGCACACGTATTCGTAATATAATAAAGAATGGCGGTACAGAGACCAATTTGAAAAATATATTAATATGTGGAAATTACTCTGTAATTAAATACAATATTAAAAAAACGAGCCTGTACCGCCATTAAGAAGAACAAAAAAATACACTTTCTTCAAATAAACTTTTTTATCCGATGCCTAGATTTTGTGTCATTTTGGAACTACTAAAATTTTTTATTTCATTAGTAGTTCCAAAATGACACAAAATCTAGGCATCGGATAAAAAAGTTTATTTGAAGAAAGTGTATTTTTTTGTTCTTCTTAATGGCGGTACAGGCTCGTTTTTTTAATATTGTATTTAATTACAGAGTAATTTCCATATATTAATATATTTTTCAAATTGGGCTCTGTACCGCCATTCTTTATAATATTACGAATACGTGTGCCAAATATCTCGAAGAAATATTCAAAATTATAGCCGCAATCTTGGAACGCGTTTTGGCTACCTGTTGATCGCTACTGTATCACCATAATGAAGTTATTTAAACAAATTCAAAATTAACTTTTTGCTCCGAAAAATGTATTTTTATGGCTTTTTTGGTAATTTTAAACTAAAAAGGTCTCTTGTTATTTTTCTTAAATGTTGATAGTCTTCGAGTTATAAGCTATTTTAAATTTGAAAAATGCGAAAATACGCATGCGCATTTTCGAAACTTGAAAACTCATGTGTAAATTATTAGTGTTCAGATTAACAAGTGCCTAAATTGAAGCTTATACATTCAAGTTCAAGATTCTAAAGAGTAATCGGGGCTTATTTCAATATATACCTTTGTTTTTTTTAGTTTTTTAATTGTTAATCGTCGCGCGTCACACTTTATGTGTTTACGTGCGTCTCTGTCGCACGTACACATATTATACACACTTATGCGAAATTATATTATATACATCATACTGATGCGAAAATTTATTAAAATCTTATAATATATTATTAACATAGTTTTTTTTAATAATTTATTTATTTAATTATTGCCTATGTGCTAATTAAATACGCCAATAATATAGTGCGATATGCACCATATAGTGTAAAGTGCCGCCGCGGCGGCTTAAGGGTCGAGTGGATGCGTATAATTAACAATTAAAAACAACGGTTCAAATTGAAATAAGCCCCGATTCACAATCTTGAAATTAAATGTTTAAACTTCATTTTAGGTACTTGACGACCTCAAAAATAATAATTTACTCATGAGTTTTCAAGTTTCAAAACTGCTTATTTTCGCATTTTTCAGATTTTAATTCGCTTAAAACTCGAAATCTATCAACTTTTGAGAAAAATGATAGATCTTTTTTGTTTAAGATGAGCCCAAAAATGCTAAAAACATATTTTCGGGGGAAAAAAGGTCAAAATGTTTTAAATTTGTCAAAATTTCCCCCGTCACCCTTCTGATTTATTTAAAAGGGATATTTTTTTACAACAATCCGCAAATAAACCGAATCAGAACAACTAGACATAGGTACCATTCAATCCAGACCCCGCAAGTGTCATAGGTTTGCGAAACGGACCCTCAGGGAACATAATTGGTGACCCCTGCTCTAGGTGAGACTGGGCCTGAGAAATGCCTCTTAAAAAGGTGAGAAATGACCCTTTTTACCCTGGATTTGAAGAGCTATATCTCTGAGCTTAGTGGACCGATTTTTGCGCACGATGTCTTATTTCTCTTGTATTATAAAGTCAAATTTTGATGACATAATTGTCAAACCGCAAAATACACGTTTTATCTTATAGGTTAAGAAGAACGAACAGAAAACTTCAAAATTTTATGATATTCAACTAATTGTCAAAATTTAACTAAACGAGAAAAAACAATATTACTCTGGGCTAATTAGCAAAATACAAGGAAAAGTTATTTACCAGCATCTTTATTGCTGGAATCGATTTTGTTTTTTTAATTTTTGGTCCATAACTCCAAAGATTTTAATTTTACACCAAAAACATCCCAATAAAAATTCACCGTAATTAAATTCTGCATTGAGACGTGTTTTTCCCGAATTACTTCGACGACAATTTTCTTTGGAAAATGCGGGGTTTTCCAACAAAATCTTTAATTTTTAACTAAAATTTTAGATAATTAATTGTTTATCAACAATTAAATAACTTGGTAACGTGAAAGCTCTTTTCGTATATACATATTGTGATTGCAGAAGCCGATGGAATGTGAATGAACAGTTTAGCAACAATTTATTTGCTAATTAAAATTTACGGTCGCTATAATAACCACAATAATTAAGATACATAAGAGTAATTATGATTTTTGTATAAAAAGACACTGTACATATCTAATGTACTTTATATAATTAAAATTTGACTATTTTAGCGGCCTCAGGAATATTTTAAAATTATAAACAATTTTTTGGCTTCTAAACAAATAGAATATCTCGGGAAATATTTATCTAACTTAAATTCTGAAAACGGTATTGAAAAAAAGGGGTAGTATGCTTCTTTTAAAAGAAAAAACATTTAATTGTAATGAGTGGTTCCTGAGATACAACCGGTCGAAATTCACCGGCATTTACAGCAAAGATATAAACAGAGAATCATAATTTTCTAACCATGTCCTTTGTATTTTTGTCCTATTTCTCCACACCAATTTTCATATCTTTAAAATACTCCTAACATATATATTATTATAATAAAATCTGTCGATATTACCAGTGAAAATTGCCAAAAATAGCAAAATTCCAATTAGTCCTGTCGCCAGGGGGGGTACAACGGCCTCCTTAATTCAGATGGATTTACCCAAAAAATTTTTATGTATTTTGACCCGTAGAACACGAATTTTTTGGGTAACAGTTGTAGTGTAGTATAGTTGATCCAAAAGATGGCATAACCCAGACATCCAAAGTGAAAGTTATCCTTCAACACCAAATTGTTCTATATGGTCCACACAATGTCCAGAAAAAAGTCACAGCATTTTGAGCGTCGGGTTTGGGGGGGTGAGGGGGGAGAAATCGGTAAATTCGTAGTTTTTTAAGTTTTTCGCCAATATTTCTAAAACTATGCAGTTTAGCATGAACAACCTTCTATACAGAATTGTTCTACATTAAATTTGAAATAAAAAAGGCCCTATGCATAATCTTTCTAAAATGAATGGTTCCAAAGTTACGGAGGTAGTATAGTATAACTGGTCCAAAAAAAGGCCTAACCAAAACATCCAAAGTAAAAGTTTTCCTCCAACACCAAAATGTTCTATATGGTCCACATATTTTTCAGTAAAAAGTTACACCATTTTGAGTGTCCGGTTTGGGAGGGAGATGGGAGAGAAGCCGGTAAATTAGTAGTTTTTTTAAGTTTTCGTCAATATTTCTAAAACTGTGCTTTAGCGTAAACAATGTTATATACAAAAATGTTCTACATGAGATTTAGAACAAAATATGTTCTACACATAATTGTCATAAATCAACAATTCCAGAGTTACCGAGGGTGAAAAGTCGAAGTTTTCGATACTTTTTATATTTTTTGGGCAATATTTATGATATAACTATACCAAAAACCCAGACATCCAAAGTGAAAGTTATCCTCCAACACCAAATTGTTCTATATGGTCCACTTAATGTTCAGAAAAAAGTCACACCATTTTGAGCGTCGGGCTTGGGAGGGGGAGAGGGGAGAGGAATAGGTAAATATAAAAAGTAGCGAAAACCTCCACTTTTCACCCTCCGTAACTCTGGAACCGTTGATTTTATAACAATTATGTATACAACCTTTTTTGTTTTAAATTTTATGTAGAATATTTTTCTATAGAACATTCCTTACGCTAAAGCATAGTTTTAGAAATGTTGACGAAAAACGTAAAAAACTACTAATTTACCGACTTCTCCCCCATCTCCCCCCCAAACCGGACGCTCAAAATGGTGTAAATTTTTACTGAACAATATGTGGACCATATAGAACAATTTGGTGTTAAAGGAAAACTTTTACTTTGGATGTCTGGGTTAGGCCTTTTTTTTGGACCAATTATACTATACTACCTTCGTAACTTTTTAACCGTTCATTTTAGAAGGGTTATGCATAGGGCCTTTTTTATTTCAAATTTAATGTAGAACAATTTTGTGTATAGGGTTGTTTATGCTAAACCGCTTAGTTTTAGAAATATTGACGAAAAACCTAAAAAACTACGAATTTGCAGATTTCTCCCCCCCCCTCTCCCCCCCTCCCTCTCCCCCCCCCCAATCACGACGCTCAAAATGGTGTGACTTTTTTCTGAACATCATGTGGACCATATAGAACAATTTGGTGTTGGAGCATAACTTTCACTTTGGATGTCTGGGTTTGGGTCTAACTATACCATACTATTGATCCGGATGTCGATAAAGTTGTTATAAACAATGAACTTGAGGAATTACATAACAGCGATTTTTCGCAAATCAAAACATTTTTTTGTATTTTTTGGGTGATTCTCAGCATAAAATGATCTTACAAGTTTTTTCGTAAGATGCATAAATTTCGAGATAAACGCATTTAAACTTTCGAA
Source organism: Diabrotica virgifera virgifera (assembly GCF_917563875.1). Lineage (NCBI taxonomy): Eukaryota > Metazoa > Arthropoda > Insecta > Coleoptera > Chrysomelidae > Diabrotica > Diabrotica virgifera. Next base: position 170,159,356 of record NC_065449.1, on the reverse strand, counting down.
AAAGTGCAATTTTTGAACCCGAATAACTTTGGATTAAAATATAAAATAGCAATTCTGCTTACTGCATTTGAAAGTTCAAGTCAAATTATATCGGTTTTGATTATTTCCATTGCTAAAAATTAAGTTTTTATTTGTTAAACAAAGCCATGAACACATAGTGTTTTGCCGTGCCCAATGCAGGCGTTTTAATGTACTTAATCTACGTAGAAATTGTCTGTATGCGCGCCTACTCGTTCGATTTCAAATGAGAAATGCATTGAAAACATCATTCAATCACTATGTGTTTATAGCTTTGTTTAACAATAAAAAAATTAATTTTTAGCAATGAAAGTTATCAGTACTGATAAAATTTGACTTGAACTTTCAAATGCAGTAAGCAGATTTGCTATTTTATTTTTCAATCAAAAGTTATTCGGGTTCAAAAATTGCAATTTTTCGATTTTTTGAAAGTTCAACCGTGTTTATGTCGAAAACTATGAATCCTACGAAAAAACTTGTAAAAACATTTTTTGCTTAGAATGGCCTAAAAAATACAAAAAAATGTTTTGTTTTGCGAACAACAACTGTTATGTGATTCCTCAAGTTCTTTGTTTATAACAATCTTATCAACATCCGGATCGACTGTTACCCAAAAAATTCGTGTTCTACGGGTCAAAATACATAAAAAAAACTTGGGTAAGTCCATCTGAATTAAGGAGGCCGTTGTATCCCCACTGGCGACAGGACTAAATCAAAAATTAGGTTGGAGAGAATATAATCTCAAAGTTCAAAATCGGTATACCTACGTTAAAAAATGCATTTTCTCGGCTTCCCATGGAGCAATTTTCTTTATTCTTTTTTTGTTCCCAAGTAACTCGAGTAGAGCCATCTAACTAATGCATTATTAAATGTCAAACTTGCTTTTATTTTGTTATAATAGATTAATTTATTTATAAGAAAAGAAAACTACACATTTTTTACAGTTGTACACTTTTTTTTCGGTAAACTTACTACAAGTGTAGTAGTACAAAGTGTAGTACAAAGATATGAAAATTGGTGTGGAGAAAGAGGACAAAAATAAAAAGGTGATGGTTCCAAAATTATGATTATCTTGTTTATATCTTTGCCGTAAATGCCGGTGAACTTTGACCGGTTGTATCTCAGGAACCACTAATCATAATTAAAAGTTTTTTCTTTGAAAAGAAGCATACTACCGCTTTTTTCAATGCCGTTTTCATGATTTAATTTAATTTAATATTTACCGAGATATTCTATTTTTTTATAAGCCAAAAAATTGTTTATAATTTTAAAATACTCCTGAGGCCGCTTAAATAGTACAATTTCAATTCTATAAAGTACATTAGATAGGTACAGTGTCTTTTTATAGAAAAATCATAGTTATTCTTATGTTTCTTAATTATTGTGGTTACTATAGCGACCGTAAATTTTTAATTAACAAATAAATTGTTGCTAAACTGTTCATTCACGTTCCATCGGCTTCTTGAATCATAATCTATACGAAAAGAGCTTTTATGTTACCAAGTTATTTAATTATTGATAAACAATTAAAAATCCACAAGGAAGAATTTCCTGTAGCTGGCTGTATCCCATTAATTACAAATAAAATTTAAAAAATTTTTGTCTTGGTAAAAGGTATATTAGTTTAAAAAGCCCCTACAGGGCTACAAACATATAAACAAAACGTTTTCGATCTATAACAAGAGCATCATCAGTGTTACAAGAACATGGTGAGCCAACCAAAAAATACAAAGGTCAAAGCCTTTCAAAAACAGACAAAAGTCTCATATTAATGTAAAAATATCAAAATCCAAAGGATGGATATAATTCCTAAGGATACGGCCCTAGGGCAACATATGACTCCCACACGTGGTAAGTGGGTCAAAAGGTCACAATTAGGTCATTATGTTACAAGAGGTGACAGGCAACTAACCTGTTACTTCTGTAAGTTGTTGCCAGTCCCCTCTTGTAACATAATGACCTAATTGTGACCTTTTGACCCACTTACCACGTGTGGGAGTCATATGTTGCCCTAGAGCTGTATCCTTAGGAATTATATCCATCCTTTGGATTTTGATATTTTTACATTAATATGAGATTTTTTTCTGTTTTTGGAAGGCTTTGACCTTTGTATTTTTTGGTTGGCTCACCTTGTTCTTGTAACACTGATGATGCTCTTGTTACAGAGCGAAAACGTTTTGTTTATATGTTTGTAGCCCTATGGGGGCTTTTTAAACTAATATACCTTTTACCAAGATAAATTTTTTTTAAATTTTACTTGATAAACAATTACTTATCTAAAATTTTAGTTACAAATTAAAAATTTTGTTGGAAAAACCAGCATTTTCCCGCAAAAATTTTCGTCGAAGTAAATCGGGAAAAACACATCTCAATGCAGAATTTAATTACGGTGAATTTTTATTTGGATGTTTTTGGTGTAAAACTAAAATTTTTGGAATTATAGAGCAAAAATTGAAAAAAACACGAATACCGGGCGCCATTTTGTTTATAAAAAAATTAGCACACTATCTGCGGACTTTGCATACCTATATTATTAATATATACAATCATGAGATTCGATTCCAGCAATAAAATTGCTGGTAAATAACTTTTCCAAAAATGGCCTATTCTCCGATAATCTGCGCAGACTATATAGAAACCTTCAAATAAAAGGGATTTTAAATACCTTTCAAAAGAGGAATCATAAATTAAAATCCATTTGGTGTATTGGAAGCTGTTTAAAAATTACAGCTGTTTATCATTTTTTTGTTATTTTTAAACTGATAGCACTTTTTCCTGACAAACTCAAATTGCTTAAAAGCTTATACAACAATCTCCAAGTATTGGATTTCTTGGCCCGAGCCTTTAATTATTTTTTTGACAGCCTCAAAAATTGAACTTTTTGCTTCATAAGTAAGCCAGCCCACATTGTCCTTAATAATTTCTTTCATCTGGTTGATTATTCTGCAATATTTAAATTCAAAAATTAAAATAGATAAAAACCTAAATTTTACGCGTTAAAGCAAGGCTTTCACGCTCACCTAGCTAGAGGGCTAAAAATAGCTACAGGCTACTTTTTTAAGGTACAACAATATACTAAGAATCTGTAAAAACCTGCAGAACCCCCTAAAAAGTGGTCTAAAAGTAAAAATATTTATACTGTATACTATTTACGTATATACTATATACTATATTTTACTTACGGAAAAAATAAAACAAGATATGTTTGATATAAAGTCAGAAATTTTTATAATCTTATTAAGATACTATAATTTACTTACGGAAAAAATAAAACAAGATAAGCTTGATATAAAGTCAGAACTTTATATATAGTCCAGGGCGCATCTGTTTTGAGATGGACGTTGAGAGGTGACTCAAATTTTTTTGCAGATATTGCTTGAAAATAACTCAAATAATAATATTTGATTCATCCTCCCACTCAAAATGGTCCGGAACAATGTTTAAATAATCAAAATGTCAAAATATGAAGGAGAAATTCGACTTTTTTATTGGTTTTTTGATTAAAACTTTAAAACCTCTGCTTTCTGAGAAAAGTTGTACTGACATAAAAGTTGTGTAATTAAATTTCCTACAATATAGAGTTGGTTACAAATTTAAAAAATAGTCACCCTTCTTGCAAAATAGCAATAATTGCAAAAAAAACATACAAAAACAAGTATTCGCATTTTACGTTTTTCAACGCATTTACGCTATTTATCACCAAATGGGCGTTTTAATGACTGGAACATGTAGAATATGTCAAATGACAGGAATTATGACAGGTGATAAATAGCAGTCTGATTTTTGCATGAGAGTTTAATATCTGTTCGGAGAGTTTAAGTCTATTCTGTCGGACAAAATAAATGTGCCGTTTTCGTGGTCTGACCGTTCCAAATTTTTAACCTGTTCCATAATTAAAACTGCCCCTGTTCCAGTGTTCCCATAAATCAAAGTTTATCCGACTAGACACCCTTAAGCTATTAACAAATTTTCAGCTTGCTATTAATCAAATTTTTTTTCATACGCGGGATCCATACCTATACCTTTTATTTGCAATTTGCAAAATTAAAATCGAATAATTACCACAGCGTCGGGAAATTTTTTAAATAAACATTAATTTTTGGTGCTACGCGCAGGACAGCGGTGTTCGATTCACACAAGTTGATTTCCACCAAAATTTCTTCCAATCTTTATCTAATATTTTATTTTCTTACTCTATATTTTGTTGTATTTTAATATTTTTATTACACAAAAATCAAACTAATTTTATTATTGTTTGTGAAATATTGTTTAAACAATTGCATATGTTTAAAAATAATAAACTTTTATTCTCTAAGTTAAAATATATGAACAAAGAAAGTTTTTGCTAAAAAAAGTGTTATTTCAAAAGATAGAGTATGTGTTTTTATTTTGCATTAAACAAATTTATTTATTTATATCGAAATGTAATAAAAATTAAAATGTATCAATTATTATCAAAGGTCATTGGAATGCCCAATCAGGGCAAACTATCCGCTGTCCTGCGCGTAGCACCAATAATTAATGTTTATTTTAAAAAAAATTCTGACGCCTTGGTGGTTAATCGATTTTAATTTTGCAAATTGCAAATGAAAGTTACAATACACTTCTATATGTAAACAAAAATTCAACTTGCTACCTGCTTTATTTTCAGTCCTGTAACATTTTGAAAAAATAATTTTTTTTTGCAAAAGCTGGATTGCAAAATTTATTTTTTAAAATCTATTGAACCGGTCTTAATGAAATTTACAGTATTGTTTTACTGTATCATAAAGTTTTTCTTGGTGAAATATGAAGGTCCTACGTGTAGCATAAATGGTTGAAAAACGTAAAGTGCGAATACTTGTTTTTGTATGTTTTTTTCTCAATTATTGCTAGTTTGCAACAAGGGTGACTATTTTTTAAATTTTTTACCAATTCTATATTATTGGAAATTTAATTACTCAACTTTTATGTCCATGCAACTTTCCCCGAAAATGAATACTTTTAAAGTTATAATCAAAAAACGAAGAAAAAAATCGAATTTTTCCTTCATTTTTTGACATTTTAATTATTTAAACAATGTTCCTTACCTTTTCGAGAGGGAGGATAACTCAAATATTATTATTTGAGTTATTTTCAAGCAATTTCTGAAAAAAATTTTGAGTCACCTCTCAACGTCCAAATGTACTAATATTTTTACAGATGCGCCCTGTTCTAATAATCTTATTAGCAAATGTATAGTAAACAACATACATATCAAAATGTTCTACTCCAAAAATGGGTGCTTAATTTTTTATTAAACGAATGAACTGCGAAATTAGTTGTTTTCTTAAATACCTACAAAGATATAAATTTTAGAGGAAAACTGACTTGGCCATTGAAAAATTCAGAGAATTCTACACAAAAAAACTGAAATAAATATATATAAAGATTTTTATAAGATTAAATCTTCTATATTTTTTTATTTATAAGTAAAGCTCGAATTTACTTTAGTTTAGTCCAGTCTGTACTTCAGTATGGCTTAATATTTTGGGGTTGCTCATCTCATTTTGAACGAGCATTTATAGCTCAAAAGAAAGTTTTAAGAAGTATGTATGGCGTTCCATTTTCGGACAGTTGCAAGCCACTCATTAAGAAGTCTAATATTTTAACACTAGCCTTTTCATTTTCCAATTAATGTTGCACATTGAGGAAAACAATCTCAAGTTTGACTGAAATAAGGACATTCACTCACGTGATACTAGAGGTAAATCAAATTTTCGACAACCTTTCTCTAGATTAGGTGTATCCCAACATGCACCTGAATATCTTGGAATAAAGTGTTAAAATAAAATAGTCAATATATTAACTCTCAGTAATTCTTCACATAAAGGTTTTCGCCAAACTGTGTATTCATTTTTAATGGACAACACATTCTACAGTATTGATGGATTTTTAAATTTTTAACATTTTTCAACAATAGTTTTAAAATTTTTATTTGTAACTTTTATTTATTCCTTATTTATTTAGTGTACTTTTACTATATATTGTACCCTATTGTACTAAAATTTTGACTAGTCCGATAACATTTATACATTTTTTTGTAAGAATTGTGTAAACTTTGTGGATGAATAAATTCTATCTATCTATCTATCTATCTCGAGACACTTCTATCACAAATATTGGCGCAGTGTATGGCAGTGTTCTGTGGAGTGCGCATTTGAGTTAATTTCATATATGTAACATAATTGAGCAAACTAAATTTTACAAATTTGAAATGAAAAAATAACATTAAATCTATCTTATAGTCATACTACAAAGAAAAAAATATGTGCACAAGTACATACAGTGTGGGCGGAAAATGGGACTTACATGAATTTTGTGAATTTTGTTTAAAAATTATTTAAAAATGTGTTACTACAATTATTTTACCTTCATTAAAAAGTCTCAAAAATTGTATTCAAATAATACGACGCACGTCTCAAAAAAAATGTAATTTTTGAAAACTTCAAAACTTTAAACTGAGCCCCCCCCCCCCATCTCTCTTAAGGAATCATCTAGAAAACTTTTTACGATGTTGATTGCTTAGTTTTGAAGGTCTTTTTCGTTTGCATTTAACATAACATCAGGTTGAACAATTCGGTACGTATCTAACACTGCTTTGTGTTAGATATATCATTGAATGATACTATATCATTGAGTAAAGCACGGTTACTCTAAAGCATGACTTGGGATCTTGAAGTTTTTCATCTTCGCACAATTCTTTTAAATGTTTTTACGTCTTCTGCATTTTATTTGGAGGGAATCCTACTGGTATACTCTAACGTTGACACATATTTGAAGCCTCTTCAAAGATTTCAAATTGTCCTCCCATTTCAGTTAGTTTTAGGAGGCTCTCTTCAAGTAAACTGTAAGCTGTTAAAAGGTCCAAAGATTTTGATTGCATTGTTTTCGAGACTATGTTGAGGATTTCAAGGATTTCATTTTGACCAACTAGTAACGAAACAAATATTTGGACGATTCTTGTTTCTTTTTTTCAGCTGTGTTGCTTTATCTCTTTCATGTTACTTGTCAGAAATAGACTTAAAAGGCACTTCAAAACATCGCAAAATCTGTGTTTCAATGTATTGATTGCATCAAATCTTCCAGTCAAGCGTGTTGGATTGAGAGGTTTTAGAGTCACTTTCGAGGAACATCTTTCAGATTGGTATGAGGACTTCAGTGCCTCCCAACGAACGATACTGTTCGTTGGGAGTTGGAAAATTATGAAGATATGAAGGTTTATTTAGACAAAATGCAGAACGAGGTAAACCAGATTGCTTAGAAGATACATAAAATTGCAAAGGTGGAAGAAAAATTCGAGAATGCGTTAAAATTCGATATGAGATAGAAGAATGTCGAAAAGGATGAGACCGTCGGGAAGTAATTGTATACCGCTCTAATGAGAGCAGAATCCAATTTGGCGGGATATTAGAAAACGACATCCGGTACCTTTCATTAAAATTTAAAAAAACAAATTCCAACATAATATGCAGAACTTCGAAGACTGCAAAGAAATTATAAGAAGCCATCTAAAAGACGGAGCTGCTTTGTGGTTGGAAACCAAAGAAAATGAGGTGACTTTATGGAGAGATTTTGAGAAAAAAATTTTTTATAATGGTGCAGAAAAACAGGTTAAAATCGATCATTGAAGTTTTTAGAATTAATATGCCGTGTACTTATTACACTCGGACAACTAGAAGTAGAACTTGAATGAAAGTGTGTACTTTAAAAAGTTTATTTGACCTCTTACAATCTATCCACGGTCAATCAAACAGGGGCCCCTGCGGGGGCCCTCTTGGCCGGGGGCTCCGGGGCACTGCCTCGGTTGCCCCAATGGTAGTTACGACCCTGTTCTAATGTATAATTCTTAATAATCTTTAATTTAATTGTAAATAAAAATATTTTTTATTCGACTAATAATTTTCTGTAATTTTTTAGCACCGATGAATCCAAGTCCAAGAATGATGACACCCTTAGGTTATGGTCTGCGCTCTCCACGATACGTAGATGACGATTCCGACATAGACTTCTACTATAGCGACGATCCTTATGATGTAGGAAAGCCAAGAATACGTCCAGTGCCCATTTGGCTCTGTGTTTTCCTCGTAGTTAGCTACATTCTAGCTGGAGCTTATTTGTTCATGACGTGGGAGGGCTGGGAGTACCTGGATTCCGCATACTTTTGTTTTATAACTTTAACTACCATCGGATTTGGCGATTTGGTTCCTGCTAAAGAAGTTAGCCGGGATAATGACAGAGCTGCTATAAGTATAGCTCTTTGTTCGCTGTATTTATTGTTTGGTATTTCTTTATTGGCTATGAGTTTTAACTTAGTACAAGAAGAGGTTATTTCCAATGTTAAAAGTGTTGCTAAAAGTTTAGGTATTATAAAAAGCGACTCTGATGATGAACACGAAGATGATTAAATATCAACCGATTAAATTATATACTAAATGATCAATTTTGTGTTTCATTTCAGATAATAAAATAGCTTGCCTTAATGCATTTTTTCCAAAATCCTCGATATGTGGAGTATCAAAAGATTTCTTAAAATTAGCATATATACGATACCTGAACCTAACATATAACCAAAGACTTAACAGATTAAAAACATGATAATATCATGTTTATATATTAGTTATATATATATTAGTTATATATATTATTATAATATCATATATTATATTAGTTTGACGGACTAAAATTGTATTTAGCGTCGCTAAATACGTAGATAAGTCGCTAAATACGGAGATAAAAGATAAAAATAAGATTTCCTTTAACTTGTCATTTTGGGCGGTGTTGCCGACTTTTCCGTTCAAATAGCCGCATATGTGGAATATCTTTAATAGTAGCATGCAGCTTTCGCATGAATAAAGCTGCTTTCCGCAGCTGCTTTTGGTAAATAAACTTAAATAAACTACAAATATTAGATAATTAGAATGGACTAAAAGTCTGTAAATGCCTAATTATCCCTTAAATGAATGGTCCGAATTTTACACAAAGCGGGATATGCTTATTCTGCAATATAGAGATTTTAAATTTGATCCTTACAATGCTGCCAGATTTACCTACCATTTTTTATTTTGGTTTTTTAAATACGACACTCTGTATATTGCAATATTATTTGAGACGTTGTCCATTTCCCAGACGTTGGATTGGTAGATTAGGTAGTAGGTATTGAATGTCCTCCTCTTTCACCCGATTTCAATCCTAAAGATTATCTTTATTGGAAATACTTGAAAAGTAGAATTAGTATCAGTAGAACTAACCAGCAAGTGTTGCAGAGCTAATGCAAATAATTATCGATGAATCCATATTAATTTCTAGAGAAATATGGAGAAATGTAATAAGACGTATTCTACCATTATACTGTCAAAATCCCGCTAAATCTACCGTTAAATAAGTAAAGCATGCTTTCTAAATTCTGCTGCTACATAATTGTTTTATTTAGGGCCGGTTTTTCAGTGCTGGGTTAACCTATTTATTTTCTGGTCACCGAAATATTCATGTTTAATAAGTTTTTCAGTACTAGGTTAGAGCTTAAACTCGTTTAAGTTAACCACGATTTTAACCGATCCTCGTTAGATGGTTTAACTCCGAATTTTGCGGTTACGCTTGTGCACACACACACACACACACACACACACACACACACACACACACACACACACACACACACACACACACACACACACACACACACACACACACACACACACACACACACACATGCTCGTATCAACCCCAGCCCCGGGGGACATGTGTGTTCCAAAGGAAAAGTGGAACCTACATGTCCGAAGATCAAACCGGTCACACCCCGTAATGGAGTGGTACCTATCTGACCCCCAAGCTATACCTCCACCCCTCCCCATCGAAGGACATACCGAATGGGGACGCGTTGATCTTAACGTTACTTTGGATACCCTGGGTAATGGGACATCGTTTGTATTACTTCATGTAGTTAAGCTACCTGGTTTTAGGGGTAGCTAGAAGAGCTTTTCTTCCTATTAATGACTAAGTTAATTTTTTACTTTACTTTGGACTTGTCTCCTAAAAAAATGTGTTCCGGACATCAAGGCAGCGATCTAAATCGGTGTCTTGCTGTCCAGACCGTGTGTGCTCGGTCACTCAGCCGGCGAATTGGCAAAATAAATTTTGTTCTCCTCGAAGGCTGAGCGCCCGAAAGGTGTGGCCACCAAGCCCACGTCTGTCGGTACGTGACCTCGATGCTCACATTCCGCGGCTATGGTCCATTTGACCTACCTGAAGGGTACTTAGTGCCTGAAGGGCGACATTTGTGTTTTGATATTCTGTGGCTATCTCAATTTTTCATTCTTAAGCGAACGGCTCCACGGGCGAGAAATTGACGCTGGCAGTAGCAGTGAAGTGAACTTGAGGTTCCGCGGAACGGAATGGTAATGGCCGAACTGTACCGACTACAGGACTTGTGCGTAGTCGGTTCAGTTCGGCTGTTCCCATTCCGTTCCGCGGAACCTTAAGTCCATTTTGCTGCTACTGCTAGCGTCAATTTCTCGCCCGTGGAGCCGTAGGCTAAGGGTTTCCTCTATATCCAGCTAACTGCTGTCTAGGCCGTCTATGTACCGTTCTTTGGTTTTCGTCGTAATTAGTCAATTCTCTTAATAATCTGCTAGTATGGTTTCTGATATTGTTAAATATTTCATGTGCTCTTTCGTCTATCATTCTCAGGACGTTCTTTTGTTGCGTATGTCCAAATACGTATCTTAATGGGACATATCTAGGTATATTCAGAGCTTCCCTGATCATGTGGTTTTGGATGGTTTGTATTTTTTTCTTGTTGGTTTTACACGTGTGCCCCCATGCGGCTGAGGCGTATGTTAGTGTTGGCAAAATTATACAATTTGACATCCTAATCTTTGTCTTAAATCTCAGTTTATTCTTTCGACCTATTAGCGATGACAGTTGACTCCTAAGGGTTTTAGCTTTGTTGATTGTTTGTTTTACGTGTTCTGTAAAGGTCAGCCTTTTGTCCAACATTACGCCTAGGTATTTGGCTTGATTTGACCATTCAATTTGGGTATCAAATAGAGATAGTACATGACGGCCTGTGTTTTGTCAGGATTGACAGCTATTTTCCACTGCACACACCATTCTTGTAGTTCGTCAAGAGCTCTTTGTAGATATCTTGTTGCAAAATTGGGTGGGTACTGCTAAAAGCTATCGCTGTATCATCTGCGTATAGACTTAGCAACGATCTGTGTTTAGTTGGGGTGTCTGCCGTATATATGGTATATAGATATGGCGAAAACACTGCCCCCTGTGGCACACCAGCCTCCATGGTCCCAACTACGGACAGGGTTGGCCCTATCCGAACTCTGATATCCTATACGCTTCACAAAGAGAAATCAACTCAACCACCCACATACACGTGGTAGAGTCATATAATGCTGTGAGGTATATCTTTTTCATTTTCACCCATCGCCAGGGTTTAACATAATACACGCCAATGTAAGACTTTTGGTCGGCGTTTTAAGGGTTTTAACCTATGTATTTTTGGTGGCTTAGCATGTAGAGCTTGCTTAGAACACTGATGATGCTCTCTTTAGAGCGAAAACGTTCTGTCTTTTAATGTAGCCCTTTATTGGGGTTTTAATAAATATACCTTTTACACAGAAGTCTTTTTTCAATTTTTGAATTATTCGATTTCGAATTAGACGAATAAGAACGTATATTTCATGAGCTACAACTTTGCTTCTACTCAATTTGTAGACTTCACTGGTACAACATTTTTTTCGTTTTTTTATAGGCTACACTTTTGCTAAAAATATTTTTTTCCATAAAATATTTACTTTTTGAATTATTTGGGAAAAACGGTCTGAAAACGTAGTTTTTTTGTCGAAAAATCAACATTTTAAATCGCGAATAACTCGAAAAGTATTGACTTACGTAAAAAACTTTATAGAACGAAAGGTGCTTGAAATAAGTCAATTTATCCATTTCCGGCCTTATTTTAAACACACGTTTTTCACCCCCCGAGAAGGGGTAAATGTCACCCCCCAAGTAAAAGCAACCAACGGCACAAATTCAACTGAAGTGGAGGGTAAGTGAACCTAAATCCAAATTTTCATACAATTCGGAGTTGCCCCTGGAAATTAAACTCCACAACGGTCATTTATTGGTATATAACGTGACTCGAGAAAAGGCATCAATGTCACTATGACCATTGATTATAGACACGGATCCGTGTTTATAATCAATGCTATGACCTTTAGAGCAAGTTGCCAGAGGCGTCAGTACTAAACTGTCATTAAAACGATAAGTACGCTTTAGTTGTGGATAATAGTTCGAACGTTAAGTGGAACAACGTCACCATTTGTTTAAGTGCACTTTTCCGTTAAAAGTGTAAGCAAGTTAGTAGCGAATAATTGAATACAATAACGACACTTTAGTTTTAATGTCAGTTTTCCATACACTTTTTTGTTGAAGGTCATTATAGCCTACAAAAGTTACATACAAATGTTTAATAACTAACCTGATACAGACCGATCTTTTTCATTTAATGTCACTTTTCCGTTGTAGACGAAGCAACGATTCATTAAACCTAGGAATTTTGTGCAGTAAGATGAATCGACATGCAACTTTTTTCATTCGATTAGAGAGAGTGTCAGGCAACTTTGTGAACTAAATTCATCTAGGGCAAAAATTTTTGTGCATAAGAAAATGCATTTTAAAAGTGCATCTCGAAGAGGTGAAAATGAAAAATTTAGAACTCGGGCAATATTGATGAAAATGAGTTGAATTTTTATAATCGGCGGTTTTGGGGATCGCTGAGCACGAATTTCATATCGGCGATGGTCTCCAAGGTACCTGGTGCCCACGGTGGAACTCGTCGCCTAGAGTTTTACGTTATAATCATTAAAAATCAGTTAATATCCATTACTCGGGGGTTTCTGGGGTCGCCGGCCACGAATTTAGTGTTGGCGATGGTCTCCAAGATACCTGGTGCCCAGGGTGGAACTCGTTGCCTGGAGTTTTATGTTATAATCATTCAAAATCAGTCAATAACCATTACTCTGAGGGCTTTGGGGGTCGCTGAACAAGAGTTTCATGTGGTCGATGGTCTCCAAGGCACCTGGTGCCCAGGGTGGAGCTCGTCGTCTGGAGTATTATGTTATAATTATTCCAAATCATTTAAAACCATTACGCGGGGGATTTGGGGGTCGCTGAGCACGAATTTCATGACGGCGATGGTCTCCTGTGTACCTGGTGCCCAGGGTGGAACTCGTCGCCTGGAGTTTTATGTTATAATCATTCAAAATCAGTCAATAACCATTACTCTGAGGATTTTGGGGGTCGCTGAACAATAATTTCATGTGTTCGATGGTCTCCAAGGTACCTGGTGCCCAAAGTGGAACTCGTCGTCTGGAGTCTTATGGTATAATTATTACAAATCATTTAAAACCATTAATCGGGGAGTTTTGGGGGTCGCTGAACATGATTTTCATGACGTTGATGGTCTCAAAGGTACCTGGTACCCAGGGTGGAACTCGTCGCCTGGAGTTTTATGGTATAATCATACAAAATCAGTCAATAACCATTACTATGAGGGTTTTAGGGGTCGCTGGGCACCAATTTCATGTTGGCGATGGCCTTCAAGGTAGGTATACAATAATCTAAGAAATACGTGGTAAATTAAATGTTAGTGCACGTATTCATAATCAATTTAGTTGTATAATATACTGAAAAACTTAATAAAAAAGTAAAATAAAATAAAAAAATATATTTACTTACTTGAAGTTACACAAATTTCTCTCTTCCGCAATTTCGAAAAACAAAATTATAAAACAGCGCAGCTATAGACTGTAGATAATGAAAATTCCTTTAATACCAATCTTAAACGGCTTGATATTATAATACATATTATTATTTATTCTGTAATTAACAAAACTAATCTAAAGTATAAAATATATGACTTTTTCAAAACACCAGCATTAAAAACTTAATTTGCTTTAAATACGGTATCACTTTTTAGATGTTTTTTATAATTAATTAAAAATTTTTAAAAGAACAGAACTACATAAAAGTGTAGCTTGGAGGTATTCACATATATACTATGCTTTGTTTTTAAACCAGGGCAGTAAAATAAAAAGACAGATTCAAACCCAAGAAAGTCAGTACAAAAATCACCATATAAATCTTCTTTTTTGGTTGATCATATCGGCTTTCGACGGTAATCCATCAACATTATATTATACTAATACGTCGCTAAAGAGTTCTAAAAACCACTGTTTTTTATATAAAAGCAGACTAGAAATCTAAAAATTAAAATATTACCGCAGAAAACACAAAAAATCGCTGATATAACTTAATTATCCTTGAAATGCCAATTATGTCAAAATTTCATTAATGTCATTTAACGACAACTGCTTTAAAAGCGACAAAATTTTAAAATAATTTTTAAATAGGTAATTTTTTAGGATATAATACAAAAGTGTTTTAAGAAAAATTATTAATGAAAAATATATTTAGCGACCCCCAAAACACCGAAGTAATGGATATTGACTGATTTTGAATGAATATAACATAAAACTGCAGACGACGAATTCCACCCTAGGCACCAGGTACTTTAGAAACCATCGCCGACATGAAATTCGTACTCAGAGACACCAAAAACCCCCCGAGTAATGGTTATTGACTGGTTTTGAATGATTACAACATAAAATTCCAGGCGACGAGTTTCACCCTGGGCACCAGGTAACTTAGAGACCATCGCCGACATGAAATTCGTAGTAAGCGACCCCCCAAAACCCCCAGATTAATGGTTTTTAACTGATTTTGAATAATTATGACATAAAACTCCAGGCGACGAGTTGAACCCTGGGAACCAGGTACCTTGGAGACCACCGCCAACATTAAATTGTGTTTAGCGACTCCAAAAACCCCCGAGTAATGGTTATTGACTGATTTTGAATGGTTATAACATAAAACGCTAGAGGTAACGAGTTCCAACCCTTGGCACCAGGTACCTTGGGCACCATCACCGACATAAAATTCGTACTCAGGGACCCTCAAAACCACCAGGGTAATAGTTTTTGACTAATTTTGAATAATTATAACTAAAAACTCCTGGCGACGAGTTCCACTTTAGGTGCCAGGTATCTTGGAGACCATCGCCGACATCAAATTCGTGGTCAGCGACCCCAAAAACCGCCGTGTAATGGATATTGACTGATTTTTAATTATTATAACATAAAACTCCAGGCGACGAGTTCCACACTGGGCACCAGGTACCTTGGAGACCATCGCCGACATGCAATTCGTACTCAGCGACCCCCAAAACCTCCAGGGTAATAGTTTTTGGATGATTTTGGATAATTATAACTAAAAACTCTAGGCGACGAGTTCCACCCTGGGCACCAGGTATCTTGGATGCCATCGCCAACATTAAATTCGTGGCCGGCGACCCCAAAAACCCCCCGACTAATGGATATTGACTGATTTTTAATGATTATAACATAAAACTCTAGGCGACGAGTTCCACCGTGGGCACCAGGTACCTTGGAGACCATCGCCGATATGAAATTCGTGCTCAGCGATCCCCAAAACCCACGAGTATAAAAATTCAACTCATTTCCGTCAATATTTCCCAAGTTCTAAATTTTTCATTTTCACCTCTTCGAGACGCACTTTTAAAATGCATTTTCTTATGCACAAAATTTTTTGCCCTAGATGAATTTAGTTCACAAAGTTGCCTGACACTCTCTCTAATCGAATGCAAAAAGTTCCATGACGATTCATCTTACTGCACAAAATTCCTAGGTTTTGGGCTTTTTAGTGATTCGTTGCTACGTCTATTGTTATTATAATGAAAATTAATAAAAATCTTAGTAAGACAAGGTATTTTAGGTATAAAGTCGTTGTACTAATAATTTTTCCAACTAAAGTTTTTTAATTAAAAAATACGGTGCTACTATAGTTTGCGGTCTACCGTCGCGTTTCTACTATAGCTTGCGGTCTACCGAGAGATGCTATGTATAAGCTGTAATATATAAAAATGCCGACAAAAGAGTATTTACAAAGGGAATAAAACGCTTAAATTACAAGAATTATTATTTTAATTTTAGAAATTAATAGGTACTTTTTATTTATTTAAATTTATGTGTCTCGGCTACAATGACCATTGCCACAAACAATATTGGATATACAATAATTAATTAAAAGGATGACTTATAACCAATTATTATTACAGTTAATTACTAATCCTTAAATACTAGAATAAAACTGTGACAAAAAATTGGATCCTACACTCATTATTATAGGGACAAGCTAATTATTACAATTAATCACTGAGTTCTAAATAACAGATAGAGATTAAAAAGACAAAAGATCATATTCTGTTAAATAATTTAATGCCTTTCATGGAACTAATAGGTACTTAATAATAATAATTTAATTTTTCAAATGAATTTCCTATTTTAAGTTTAGAAAAATCCAATTTTGTTTAGTATTCACAATTAAATACTAAATTATTATTATGACAAGGTATTAACTTGTAAAATTCTTCTTACTTGTGGGTTTAATTCTCATTGTATAGATTATTTTTTTCGATGTATACGTGTTATATCAGCCTGTCGGTTTATTACCATAATCTTTTCTCAGAAGGGTGTGAACACAATGATGAAAAGCACTTTTGTATGAGAAATAATGTTTATTGCTAAGTACCAATAAATATTACAATATACAATTTTTATGCAAATTTAATTTCTTTACTAATATTCAAATAACACCGTAATCCTCTCCCAGGGTATGCCAAACCTTTCAGGTAAATCACACCCTCGAGGTAGACCGCATACTATAGTAGCACCAAAAATGCATTGATGACTTAATTATACAACTAATAGAATGTGGTTTCTGTTATATCGAATATGTCGAGAAGCCATAAAATACTAGAACTTCTACTGTAATTTTAATTTTAGTTACTTTTACTTTTTAGTTTAGTAGTCGATTTTTTGTTTCTGTTACCAGACAATACATGTTTTGTTTATAATTTAATAAAAATTTACATCTACATTTTATTTTTGAGAGTTTATGTGAAGAATTTAGCTATATTTATTACAAAAGTTTGATACTCCTTTTTTAACAAATAACAAGTTAAACGAAAGTCCCTATAATATTAATAGGAAAAACGACACTATAGTACTAAAACCAAAAATTACATAGTAATGAAATCACCTTCATGCTTTTTGTATACAGCATAAAATCATAATTTCTTATAATAGCCCAATAAATGACCGTTTTGGAGTGTAATTTCCAGGGGCAACTCAGAATTGCATGAAAATTTGGATTTAGGTTCTACTTACCCTCCACTTAAAAGTTGAATTTGTGCCGTTGGTTGCTTTTACTTGGGGGGTGATATTTAGCCCCTCTCGGGGGGTGAAAAACGCGTGTTTAAAATGAGGCCGGAAATGGATAAATTGACTTATTTTAAGCACGTTTTGTTCTATAAAGTTTTTTACGTAAGTCAATACTTTTCGAGTTATTCGCGATTTAAAATGTTGATTTTTCGACAAAAAACTACGTTTTCAGACCGTTTTTCCCAAATAACTGAAAAAGTAAATATTTTATCGAAAAAAATGTTTTGAGCAAAAGTGTAGCCTATAAAAAACGAAAGAAATGATGTACCAGTAAAGTCTACAAATTGAGTAGAAGCAAAGTTGTAGCTCATGAAAAATACGTTCTTATTCGTCTAATTCCAAATCGAATAATTCAACGCGAAATCACCGAAGAAAGAAGCGTTTTTCGGGAAAACCTTATCAACATTTTTAAAGTATCGAAAAAAGCTTATTATTTGTTTTTTTACAAAAGTTTACAGCATCAAAAATAAACGAGTTACACTGAAAAAAAGTTGGCCCCTTTTTTTTTGGTAAAAAAAATCGTGAAAACCTCCCTCTATTTAGCACCCTAAATGAAATTAATCGTTTGGCTTTACCATCTATTTTAACTGTATGTGTATTGTTTATATGATCTGTAAGTTTGATTGGATTGAAGTACTTATTTTTAAAAACATTTGGTTTTATAGTAAAAAAAATTTTCTAAAAATTTTTAAAAAATTTCATTTTTTCAAAATAACTTAAAAAGTATTAGTGATAAGAAAAATCTTAAAGAGTAAAAAAATGTAGGTTTTGCTATTATAAATATGTTAGTTTATTTTGTTTCTCCGTAAGACAAAAATTGGTTAATATATGGCTGTTCAAAATTTGCATACACTCATGATTAGGGACCCATTCAAGCTTTCTCAATTATAACCCTTTCAAAAATAAACACTTTAAACCGGTGAGACTGACAGATCACATAAAAAATGGATAGGTAAGTAAATTGTTTGTAAAGACCTAGCGATTAATTTCATTTGGGGAGCTAAACACGGCGAGATTTTCATGATTTTTTACAAAAAAAAGAGGGCCAACTTTATTTTGAGCGTAACTCGCTTATTTTTAATGCTAAAACTTTTGTTAACAATTAAAACAAAGCTTTTTATAAATACTTTAAAAAAGTTTAAATGGGTTTTTCCCGAAAAGTGCTTAATTTTTCGGTGATTTCACCTTGAAATATTCGATTTAGAATTAGACGAATAAGAACGTATTTTTCATGAGCTACAGCTTTGTTTTTATTTGATTGATAGACTTTACTGATACACTACTTTTTTTGGGTTTTTTATAAGCTACACTTTTGCTAAGGATATTTTTTTCGTTAAAATATTTACTTTTTGAGTTATTTGCAAAAAACCTTCTGAAAACGTAGTTTTTTTGTCGAAAAATCAACATTTTCAATGGTAAATAACTCGAAAAGTATTGACTTACGTAAAAAATTCTATATACGTAATTTATGCATTTACGGTCTTATCTTGAACGTATGTTTTTTGACCCCCGGAAGGGGTGACTGTCACCCCCCAAGTAAAAGCAACCAACGGCACAATTTCAACTTTGAAGTGGAGGGTAAGTAGAACCTAAATCCAAATTTTCATGCAATTCGGAGTTGCCGCTGAAAATTACACGGTATCGCCGAATTTCCCGTTCATTTACTGGGCTATAATAGTTAATATCTGTTAAAGCAACAAGAATGCTTTAGTTATTTTTCAAATATTGTTATTTCTGTAACAACCTAAATCTAATTTTGCTGTACAATAAATATATTATACACGGCTCACTAAAATAATTAGTTACGCCCCTGTACTACTGATTACTTAAAATTCAAGTAGTATTTATGTAACCTTTCTGGAAACTCCAGGTTATTGTTGAGACTCGCATTTGAACCCCTCGCCGGGGCAGATCGTCAAAAGCTTCCTAACGAGAATCATCTCTAATCTATCGACGCTCCCGCTATTCGTAAAAAGGCCGCATTTTACCGGCTTTTTTTGCTATCGTTTTATACCGCTCAGATAATTCAATCTGCTCAGTATTATCGACGATGATTTATTTAGCGTATTAGTGAGTGCCTTACAAATGAACCAAATGGATTATGGAATTCAATCAGAGCTCTGATGTGACACGTCATCAAGGAATAAAACTGTAAGTACTCTACATGTATGTGAACATAACTTATTAGTCGTGATACTGTATGCATTTTGAACCATATACCTCTCGTAGCAAATATTCTTTGTGCCATTTATGCAGATAATACTTTAAATTACATATGAAAAATCGTTATCTACTCTTAACCAGCTTACCTATGGGAATATACTCTATAACCGTACAATAAGTATAGGTTACTATTGTTAAGGATACTTTACGTATTGCCTAAACATTTCTGTTCCATCGAGCCGTATCATATTAATTATTTATTAATTAAATCCTCAAGGTCCTTCGTATTTGCATATTTTGATAATCTCTATTCTGAGAATAACGGTTTTTCATTTATAGTGTCTTTCTGTTGCATTTGGAAATTTCCAAGCCACGCCGCCCCGGCACAAAAATAAAATATTCCTCTCTTTCTGCACTCAAATTCTCAGTATTTAACCCAGCACGTCTCTACAATAGCTGGTAGGTTGTTAAGCCCGGTCTACACGTGCAATTTCAGAAACTACTTGCTTTGTTCAAATAAAGGAGTCGTTTTGTTTGTATGAAAAAATATTTGCATATATTACATTATTTTATTTTCGTAAATATATTTTTCTGTTTATAGTATACAAAAAGTGTACTCATTTCTTGGCTGATAGTACGGGTGTTATAATTTTAACATTGTTTGTTCAACCTTTTGATTTAAATTAAATTTATAATTTTGAATCCGATTAAGCCTGGTTCACAGGTTACAAAAATTATTAAAAATAATTTTGTTTTCTTGCATAAATTGTAAGTTTTTGCTACATTTAGCTTCGCTTAAGCTCATTTTACACTTCTAGAAAACTATAGAAAATAAATAATTGTTTTTTCCTTCAATTTAATTAATTTAAATACTTGTTAAGGGTGTCTCACACTTGCTGAAAAATACCCATTTTGGAAAATTGCATATATTTTGAAATTTTATAGTTTTGCATTTCATATACTAATCTGCGCTCATACAGGGTGATACTATTAAGCCAATCTCACACTATTAAACGTGTAATATATAATATATTGTACATATTCTCTCATTTTCGCATCGATTTATAGGTTTAGACATTTGCAAATAATCTATCTAATCTCACATTCTCGCAACATGGCTGACCGATCAAAATATAACCGACAGAGGCTCACCGCAAAACTTGATATAACCAAGTTGGCTGATTCGGTTCCCACAACTCTTAATTCTCTAAACAAATATAAAATTCGTGAAATAATTTCACAACTCAAACATTCTTACGGACTTTTCCGCGATGCTCAAAATGTGCTGGAGACGATCCCCGAGGAACCTACCCCCTCTACTGATTCCTCTGTGGTTTTTGATAAATATTTGGATACAATTTCTCTATTGGAAGAAAGGTTAGAGGTCATTGAAAGTTCTAATGTGACTGCTACCCCCTCCCTCCAATTTGACCCTAATTCTTCTCTAACCTCACAGTCTATGGCTAGGCAACGAACAGTAAACCTCCCTCGTATTCAGTTAAAACCATTTAGTGGCTTAGTTACTGAATACAATTCATTCATTGAGACCTTTGATACAATAATAGGATCTGATACTACATTAAGTGATCTGGAAAAACTCATTTACCTCAAAAGTTTTCTAACTTCCGAGCCTTTGACGCTTCTCGAGCATATCCCACTCACAGGTGACAATTACAAAATAGCCCGGGATAACCTGACACAAAGGTACGCCAACTCTAAATCGCTTATCAAAACTCTCATCTCTCAAATTCTTGATGCGCCTCCTATTTCTGGAAACGCAAATCACTCACAATTAAGAAATTTTCATACGGTCATGTCAAATAATTTCAAGGCCCTATTGAACTTGAATAGGCCCCCTTCAGATCTCTTGCATTTACTTCTCATACATATCGCTACTCAGAAACTCGACGCACCTACCATTAGGGCTCTTGAGTTCCAATCCGGTGGTAGCCAAGCTACCCCTGATTTTGTCCATTTTCTAGGGGAAATCGAGACACGCGTTGTTCATCTTGAGAATATTCAATCTCAATCAAAACCAAAATCGACTACTACTTCCAGACACTCTTTACACCTAGCCTCAGACACTTCTACCAGTAACCTTTCGCCTCGCTTAGGTCCTAAGAAATGTTCCTATTGCAACGACTCTCACTCGATCTACTCTTGTCCTCAGTTCAAGCAGTTGAATTCTAAAGAACGTTTTAGTTTTGTCAAACAAAATAAATTTTGTATTAATTGTCTTGGGTCTCACATGCTCGATCAGTGTAAATCCAAATTCTCTTGCATAGTTTGTAAATCTCGTCATCACACGTTGCTCCATTTCGACAAAACGGGTCATAGTAACCCTTCCGCGGCTGTTGGCCAACACAACTCAAATAATCATAATAAAACCGCTATCTCAAATAACTCCCATACACAGGGTAATTCACAACAGGGGCCCTCACATGTTAGAGCTCCTGAAACGGAAGTTAATCTTCAAAATTCGACTCCACATTCAATGGCTCTATCTGCAGCCTCGCTTGATAATCATTTGGTGTTATTAAGCACACTCCAGGTCTATCTTGTCGCTCCTAGCGGCAAGAGGGTCTTCGCAAAGGCACTTTTAGACTCGGCCTCACAGGTTTCATTTATTAGTGCTGACCTCGTAAAGGAACTGTCACTCACCACTAGAGATGGAAAATTACGGATCAATGGAATTAACTCCACCTCATCCTCGTCTCAATCTATTGTAGATACAACAATTTTCGCTGTCGCTAACGACGTTCCTTTTGACATCTCGTGCTCTGTACTCCCAAAGATAACAAATCCGCTTCCTCAAATTTCTATTTCGGCGAGCAAACTAAACATACCCTCAGAGATACCATTAGGTGATCCGATGTTCCATGTAACATCCCCAATTGGTATCCTGCTCGGTGCAGACCTGTATAACGATATCATTCAACCTGAAATAATTCGTTTGGGAAAAGGTCTTCCCGTTCTTCAACGCACTCTACTCGGGTACACGATATCAGGGTCAGTTCCAGACTTTGCTCTTAAGTCGAAAAATACTAAAAAGGCTTTGGAATTTTATTCAAACTCTCTCGTTACTTGTTGTTCTCATAACACTCCTTCCGCCGTAAATGAGCCGGTAGTGTCCAACGAGGAACTATCCGATCATTTACAAAAATTCTGGGAGCTGGAAGAAGCCGCTCCTCAGAACACCGATCTCATTAATGATCACCCCGCTGAAATTAATTTTGTAAAACATGTTAATGTTCTCCCCAATGGACGATATGAGTCCACACTCAATCTCAAACTCCCTATCGAAGATATAGACATGGGAAATTCGTTTCTCTCGGCAAAAAGACGTTTTCTCAGTCTCGAGAAACGTTTTCAACTCAACCCTGATTTATTGGAAAAATATCAGGACATTATATCGGAATATCTCAATAACGGACAAATAATTCAAGTGCCGTTAAAAATGCTAAATGACTCAGGTAAACCTAATTACTTTCTCCCTCACTTTCCCGTTTTCAAATCCAACTCTACTACTTCCACTCGTATAGTTTTCGATCCAAACAATAAATCGTCTACGGGAATCTCCCTCAGTGACGTCATAGACAAAGGTTATGTCGTCCAACATGAACTTTTTGACATTCTCGCTAAGTTTCGTCAGTTTAAATTCGCACTAGTAGGCGACATCAAGGCTATGTTCCTACAAATCGCCATTTGTCCCACTGAAACATTTCTGTTAAATTTTCTCTTTAGGGACAATATTCAGCAGCCTTTACGGTGCTATCAATTTCAAAGATTACCCTTCGGGCTCCCAAGTAGCCCATTTATCGCTCAAAGAGTTATCAAGCACATCGCTGACAACAACAAACATACCCACGAACTTGCTACTAGTGTTCTGCAAGAATCTATCTATATGGATGACCTGATCAGCGGTGCTGACAGTCTTCATGAATTAAGTTGTCTTTTCGAACAATTAACTTCTTTGCTAGAAACCCATGGTTTCCTCCTCCACAAGTGGAACTGCAGTTCTTCAGAATTTCTGTCTCAACACAATTTAAATCCCGTCTCTGAAGTCAGTCTTAACTTCACGGGATCTGATAAAGTCTTAGGCATATTCTGGGATTCAGAACGCGACCACTTTTCGTTTAAAACTCCTATCTTCAAATTGGCTAATGTTGTTACTAAACGTACTATTCTCTCCTACATTGCTACTTTGTATGACCCGCTAGGATGGTTATCCCCTGTCCTTGTGAACGCTAAGCTCTTGATACAGGAAATATGGTCCCAGAAATTGGACTGGGATCAACCCATTGACTCACCCATCATTATGAAAAATTGGCAAAACCTCTTATCGACATTCAAAACTATAGAAGAGGTCAAGGTACCTCGATGCTTACTTTTACAAAAGAAAGTTGTTGATGTTCAATTAATTATTTTCACCGACGCATCGGAAAAAATATACAGCACTTGTGTGTATCTCAAAGCGACATACTCAGACTTTTCTGTATCGTCGCGGCTTATCGCTTCTAAAAACAAAATTTCTCCGCTAAAAAATAAACTCACCATCCCCAAATTGGAACTTTGTGGAATAGTGTTGGGAGTCACTCTGGCTCATAGACTTTTTCACATCTTCAAGAAAAATTTGAGTATATCTTCATCTCATCTCTTTGCTGACTCTACAATTGCCTTGTCTTTGATACTTTCTAAAAAACACATTTGGAACATTTTTGTACAAAACAGAATTCAAAAGGTCAATTCCTTGTTGGAAACTTTTCCTTGTGATTTCCATTTCGTCAGAAGTCACGAAAACATCGCTGACCCCGCTTCCAGAGGGATAAATGTCTTTGATAATCCCCAGACCACCGAAGACTGGTTATGCGGACCTAGCTTTATTAGAGACAATCCCATCGATTTTTCTCTTCATCAAATTCCTCATTTTCAGGATGATCTTCCTGAATTAAGGAAGTTAGTTGTCTCAAACATAGCAACAAATCACGAACTCAACGACACCTTTGAAAATCTATTCGCTAAATCTTCTTCTTTTCGTAAAATTCAAAGAATTGTCGCTTATCTTTTTAGATTCATCAGTAATATTAAAAAGAAAATAAATAACTCTCCACGAGATACGGATATATTGACGCCACCCGAAATGGAGATCGCTGATCACGCGATCATCAGGTATATCCAAAGTATCTACTTTAAAAAAGAGATTCTTGAATTGAAAAATGCTAAACTCGTGACCAATAAAGCCATTCGTAAACTCAACCCCTTCCTACAACATAATGATGGGCTGATTCGTGTGGGAGGACGTCTCCGACACGCCCCCATATCGTATAATCAAAAACACCCCATTCTACTTCCTTCTAAATGTCGAGTTGTAGAACTAATCTTGACTCAAGCTCATCATAAGTTATTACATTCAGGCGCGCAAACAGTACTTTCGTATGTCAAAATGAAGTACTGGCCAATTGACGGATTAAGACAGATTAAACGCTTAATTCGTAAGTGTGTAAACTGTTTCCGATTCATGACACCCAATTCTGTTCAACAGATGGCAGATATGCATCCCGATCGTGTACTCCCCACTAGACCCTTCCAAGTCGTCTCAGTGGACTATGGGGGGTTCTTCTTAATTAAGTCCTCACATTTGAGGAAGGCACCGCTTTACAAAGCATACGTAGCCTATTTCATTTGCATGAGCACTAAATGTGTTCATATCGAACTCGTCACAGGATTAAGCGCAGAAGCCTATATTCTTACTCTGAAAAGGTTTATTGCCAGAAGATCCACGCCCAGTATTATTTGGAGCGACAATGCCACAAATTTCCATGGGGCAAAAAATGAAATGCGCGAATTCTATGATTTTTTCTTAAATCAAAATAATTCGGAACAGATTAAGGAATTCTGTACTCAAAACTCCATAACTTTCAAGATGGGTGTTCCCCGCAACCCCCATCAATTCGGCCTCCATGAGGTAGGAATAAAGAGTGTGAAGTATCACCTCTATCGAATTATAGGAAATTCCCACTTCACCTTTGAAGTGTTTAACACAGTATTATGCCAAATCGAGGCTATTCTAAATTCGAGACCCATCACTAGGATGTCGTCTGACGCCAATGACTTCGCTTTCCTATCTCCAGCTCACTTCTTAGTTCAAAGAAGTTTAACCGCGCCCCCTGAACCAAGTGTTTCAGAGATACCTGAAAATAGGTTGAATCTTTTTCAGCGTATTAGTAAAATTCAACAGCAATTTTGGAAATTGTGGAAAAAAGACTATCTTTGCCTCCTGCAGCAAAGAAATAAATGGACCGACCCTACTGACCCTGTCAAGATCGGGGATTTGGTTCTGTTGAAGGAGGATGGTACTCCTCCACTCTTATGGCCAACTGCCAGGGTAATAGATGTATTGCCTGGTAAGGATGGTCTAGTTCGTACTGTCAAGATTCACACTACTCACGGTGATTTTCTTCGTGGTATTACGAAAATCGCTGTGATTCCCCTGGAAGATTAAAATCTATCCCTAGGGGGAAAACTTATCGTTTTCCTCCATTTTATCGTTGTTACCCCTTGTGTATATAAACTCTAATTTCTTCAAACATTTCTTATCGTTGTGCACATCTTTGCCAATCCCCTCTCTTCGAGGTGATATAGGCCATCTCTCTCGCCTGTCGCCCCCGGCAATATGTACAATAAATATATTATACACGGCTCACTAAAATAATTAGTTACGCCCCTGTACTACTGATTACTTAAAATTCAAGTAGTATTTATGTAACCTTTCTGGAAACTCCAGGTTATTGTTGAGACTCGCATTTGAACCCCTCGCCGGGGCAGATCGTCAAAAGCTTCCTAACGAGAATCATCTCTAATCTATCGACGCTCCCGCTATTCGTAAAAAGGCCGCATTTTACCGGCTTTTTTTGCTATCGTTTTATACCGCTCAGATAATTCAATCTGCTCAGTATTATCGACGATGATTTATTTAGCGTATTAGTGAGTGCCTTACAAATGAACCAAATGGATTATGGAATTCAATCAGAGCTCTGATGTGACACGTCATCAAGGAATAAAACTGTAAGTACTCTACATGTATGTGAACATAACTTATTAGTCGTGATACTGTATGCATTTTGAACCATATACCTCTCGTAGCAAATATTCTTTGTGCCATTTATGCAGATAATACTTTAAATTACATATGAAAAATCGTTATCTACTCTTAACCAGCTTACCTATGGGAATATACTCTATAACCGTACAATAAGTATAGGTTACTATTGTTAAGGATACTTTACGTATTGCCTAAACATTTGCTTTTCCTGTAAAATACATGTTTTTGTTTAATATTGACATATTGACATTGTTATTAATGACAGTATAGAAATTAGCGTGCGACATGGTGATCCCATATAAGTTTGGTTAAGTATATAATATTAGGTCTGGATCCCGCGTATGAAAAAAAAGTTGATTAATAGCAAGCTGAAAATTTGTTAATAGCTTAAGGGTGTCTAGTCGGACAAACTTTGATATATGGGAACACTGGAACAGGGGCAGTTTTAATTGTGGAACAGGTTAAAAATTTGGAACAGTCACACCACGAAAATGGCACATGTATTTTGTCCGACAGAACAGACTTAAACTCTTCGAACAGAGATTAAGCTCTCATGCAAAAATCAGACTGCTATTTATCACCAAATGGGCGTTTTAATTAGTGGAACATGTAGAATATGTCAAATGACAGGAATTATGACAGGTGATAAATAGAAGTCTGATTTTTGCATGAGAGTTTAATCTTTGTTCGGAGGGTTTAGGTCTGTTCTGTCGGACAAAATAAATGTGCCGTTTTCGTAGTGTGGCCGTTCCAAATTTTTAACCTGTTCCACAATTAAAACTGCCCCTGTTCCAGTGTTCCCATATATCAAAGTTTATCCGACTAGACACCCTTAAGCTATTAACAAATTTTCAGCTTGCTATTAATCAACTTTTTTTTCATACGCAGGATCCAGACCTATATGATGTAAACTTTAAAGCGGTAATGATTAATTTCATTTGTGGTGCTAATATGGGTGATTTTCCCGATTTAAAAAAAAACCAACTTTATTTTGAGCGCAACTCGCTTAGATTTGATCCTAAAAGCTTTTGTCTAAAATAAAAATAAAGATTTTTTTAAATATTTTAAAAAACTTTTTCCCAGAAAAATAGTTAATTTTTTGGTTATTTCACGTTGAAACATTCGATTTGGAATTTGACGAATAAGACATTTTTTCGTGTTTTTATATGCTACATTTTTGCTAGGAATATTTCTTTCGATAAAATGCTTATTTTTTGAATTATTTGAGAAAGACCCCATAAAGCCTGTTTTTTTTTGTTGAAAAATAAACATTTTCACTCGCGAATAACTTGAAACTTGTTTTTTTTTTGTTGAAAAATAAACATTTTCACTCGCGAATAACTTGAAAAGTATGGAGTTAGTGAAAAAAAGACACTCCAAAACGGTCAGTACTAGGCTAATATTATGTTTTATATACAATTTTACAAAAAACGTTACTATAATAATTAATTATCTTTTTCTTCCAAACAAAAATATTCCGAATAACAAAAGTCGAAACTAAAAGGGAAAGATTTCAGGCTATAATTCTTCCATTATACTATGTCTTAGCTACACACATTAATAAATTGAGATTCCTCGTCGTTATTGTTTGTGAATACCTAAAATTAATCGCTGAATAATATTCTCCAGCAAAATAATAATCTACCAGTAGCAAATACATCTAGGTAATGTTCACTTAAGGCTAAAGATAAGGATTAATATTATGCTACATGTTGGGAATATTGCCGAACGTCTAATTACTTACGTATTGGAATTGTTGCACCTGGCTCTGAGCATAACGATAACATTGTCTTTGCAAATCTGTACAATCTCTTAAAACTATTAGACGTAGGTAAAGGGATTTTTTATTTTGAAGGAATAGGATAAAATTTCAAAATATTCTTAAACTTTTTATAATTTGTATTTAAATTTTTTCTTATTCAATTTTGTTACAAATAGGCAGTGCCATATTTCCCATTACGCAAATTACGCCTAGGCGTAAGGCGGCAAAACTGGGGAGGCGGCAAAATTTCAAACAATTATCAGGAAAACTCTTAAACTGAAATTATATACGGGGCCATCACCCAAAATCTATTTTACGTATAATACAGCTAAAAATGAATGAATGTTTGGTAGGTTTCCAATGAAATCTAAAGTCTCCGCCCCGCCGTAACATGGTCGGGCAGAAGTACAATTGTTGGGAATGATAGAATCTGATTTGACAACAAGCTTAGATTTTGATAATATTATAAACTCGTTTGCGGCTATGAAATCCCGGCGAAAACTAATATAATATTATTATAGTTCATATAGTTGTGAAAATAAATATTTAAATTTAAAATTCTGGTTTTATTGCTGTTTTTACCTAGCTAACCTAAGGGCGGCATTTTTTAACTGGCGTAGGGCGGAAAATTGGTAAATCCGGCACTGCAAATAGGCAGAAATTTAAAAAAATCATGAAAGAGATAATAGTAGCGGAGGAAAGTATGCTAAATTTGCAGTTAGTCGAGCGCTTTGGAGACCTATTGGGTTGTGAAGAGTAGGTCCTAAAACCTAAAAAAAGTTAACTTAAGTTTTCCATTTAAGTGGGGACTTTTCATTTTTTAATGTAATTGTCTATTTCCAACAATCGCTTTTTTCGATTAAAGCGCCATCTACCTATAATTCGAAAAAATGTCTTGAATAAAAGTTTCTTATTTTTACGTAAAGAATCCAAATCTGCAATAAAAATTAGGGGCTCCTATTTAAGATTTTAAAGTAACCCCACCCCCCTTCTTGGGGTGTGGTATTTGGTTCCATTCGATAGATTTTTCAAAAATAATGAATACGTGTATTTTGCAGTTTTTCGATCTGATGTTCATTTTGCGAAATATCGCGGGGTTCGTGTTTAAAATTTTAAATTTACCCACCACCTATCTCCGTGGGCGGTCGTGTTTGGTATCATTCGATAGATTTTTGAAAACAATTTGAACACATAATTTTATAGTTTTTCGATCTGACGTTCATTTCGCGAAATATTCGCTTTTTTTTTGTAAAACTTTATGACTCGCCCATTTCCTTACATTCGCTCAAATCGTCAGATTTTTGAAATATACACTCTTTTGCATGTACTTACCGTGTCATCTATTGCTATTGGTATCATCGTTATAGAAACATGTTAATTCGAGAACTGAGGAATGAATGCTTTATTGTCACTGAAAATTATACAATTTGATGGACAAAGCTTAACATAGACTCAGAAAAAACTAACAATAACAATAACAAATACAATTTTCTGAAATTTGATAAATCGTCAATATAAAAAAAATTACAGGTTAATGAAGTAAATCTAAAGCAGCATACGTCAGAATGAGACCCATTTTCAACAGTAGAGACATATCATTAAAAACAAAATACCGTCGGTTAAAATGCTACATATTCACAATTCTGCTCTACGGAATGGAAGCGCGGACACTAACTGTTGCATCTATGAATCGGCTCGAAGCTTTCGAAATGTGGTGTTACAGGCGCCTCTTACGTATATCCTGGGTTGACCGAATTACTAATAGTCTAAGAGCTAGTGAACCCTTCGACTAACGGTCGTCCTGTAAGGCTAGAAATTTTTCTAGTGATAATTCATAGCACACCAAGGCTAAAAACCATGACCTGGCAGGCCTCAGCGGTGCACGTGTATCTACCAGGTGAATCGAAAAGTGCAAATTTAGGGGGCAAAATAAACTTTCTCCTGTAAGGTTTAAATTTAAGTATGTGTTTGAGTAAGTCATTTAAAAGAAATGTGTACAATGACAGGCGATTCTGAAAAGCATAAGACCTTGCCAGGCGAGGGGAAAGATTAGGGGTTTTTCCTAAATTTATTTTTTTTGCACCGATCAATTTTTTTTTAGGTTTTTTGAATCATTCCAACAGAAAACGTCTTTAGTGATTTTTCTCTTAAGTTAATAGTTTTTGTTATATAAGCGATTGAAAATTTTGAAAATTGCGGAATCGACCATTTTTAACCCTAAATCGGATATTTATCTAAAAATTTCAAAGTTGCCAAGGTAGGTAAATATTTTTTAAACATTGATTGATGAAATCCCAAAGAGTTTTTTGCAATACAATATCGGAAACCCCTTTGTTTTTTAATTGCTAATCAAGCGGACGCGACACTGTAGTATAAGCGAGGACGTTTGAGTTGGCATAAATTCATTATCTCGAGAATGGGCAAATTTCAAGAGCAATCCTCAGACAGGTCGATTCTTATTTTTAAATTAGGACTTTTTGGCATATATATAATACTAGTGACGTCATCCATCTGAGCGTGATGACGTAATCGATGATTTTTTTAAACGAGAGTAGGGGTTGTGTGATAGCTCACTTGAAAGGATATTTAATTCTCTATTCACTAATATAAACAATAACATAATTATTTATACAGGGTGTACAAAATTTTTTTTTTATTAAATTAACTTTGATTAAATTTGACAAATAGAAGAAACAATTTTTTTTGTACACCCTATGTAAATAATTATGTTAATGTTTATATTACTGAATAGAGAATTAAATAACCTTTCAAATGAGCTATCACACAACCCCTACTCTTATTTAAAAAAAGCATCGATTACGTCATCACGTCCAGATGGATGACGTCACTAGTATTATATATATACCAAAAAGTCCTAATTCAAAAATAAAAATCGACCTGTCTGAGGATTTCTCTTGAAATTTGCCCATTCTCGAGATAATGAATTTATGCAAGCTCAAACGTCCTCACTTATACTACAGTGTAGCGCCCGCTTGATTAGCAATTAAAAAAACAAAGCGGTTTTCGATATTTTATTGCAAAAAACTCTTCGGGATTTCATCAATCAATGTTTAAGGAATATCTAAGTACCTTGCCAATATTGAAATTTTTAGATAAATGTCCGATTTAGGGTTAAAAATGGCCGATTTCGCAATTTTCAAAATTTTCAATCGCTTATATAACAAAAATTATTAACTTAAGAGAAAAATCACTAAGGACCTTTTCTGTTTGGAATGATTCAAAAAACCTAAAAAAAATTTGTTCGATGCAAAAAGAATAATTTTAGGAAAAACCCCTAATCTTTCCCCTCGCCTGGCAAGGTCTTATGCTCTTCAGAATCGCCTGTCATTGTACACATTTCTTCTAAATGACTTACTCAAACACATACTTAAATTTAAACCTTACAGGAGAAAGTTTATTTTACCCCCTAAATTTGCACTTTTCGATTCACCTGGTAGATACACGTGCACCGCTGAGGCCTGCCAGGTCATGGTTTTTAGCCTTGGTGTGCTATGAATTATCACTAGACAAATTTCTAGCCTTACAGGACGACCGTTAGTCGAAGGGTTCACTAGCTCTTAGACTATAATGTAGAAGTCCTGCGTAGAATGGGGAAAGAGTGTGAAATTCTCATAACCATCAAAACAAAAAAATTAGAATATCTAGGACATGTAATGAGAAATCAAGAACGTTTCGGTCTTCTCCAAGGGAAGGTAAATGGTAAAAGAGGACCGGGAAGAAGACGCATTTCCTGGCTTCAAAATTTACGAAAGTGGTGTAAAACGACTACCATTTAACTGTTCTGCGCTGCGGTAAACAAAGTCAAGATAGCCGTGATGATCGCCAACATCCGGAACGGATAAGCACCTTAAGAACAAGAAGGAAGTAAAGAAAAAAACAAAACCGATATATTGCAAAATTAAAATAAATTGCAAATTGAACATCCAACAAAATAAAATATAGTCATAGGAACTAATAAGTTTACTTCTTCTTCTTCCTTTTTTTATGGGTTTCGATTATGCAATACGCTATCATTTACCCAGTACATGTATGTAGGTTATGCGAGTCTTGCTCGAAACAATATGCACAACTTACGTTTTTATCCTTACAAATAATATATATAACTTTTCTTCAAATATCCATTATTCCATTTAACTAAGAACAAACACATTAGCCATCATGCTCGAAAATAATTCTTCCTTAATAAAGCTAAACTGCCATAATTGTACTACAATAACTATTACAGACAACACTAAGCTACTTCACTTTCACGAATTATAACTAAAAATTAACTTTTCTTTAGGGATTATTTAGATAACTTCAAATAAATTTTTCATTCTACATAAAACATCCTTCGGCGGCCATTGCCGCCGAAGCCCCCACTAATAAGTTTGAGCTGCTGCATGTGACACCCAAATATAGATAAAATATACTTTAGTTACTTGTACCTTACTGTAATTTCTTAGTCATTAAGAAACTCTTCTACTGAATAATAAATATGGTCTTTTAGATAGATGAGATTTAGTCATTTTATGGAACTTAAGGAAAGATGTTGCAGATTTGAGTTGTAAAGGGAGATGGCTGTATAGTTTTTTTGCGGAATATAATATAGATTTCTTATTCATTTCTTACTCTTTTGTGTAATGTACGGTCGTCGTGATTATATTATATGTATTGAGAATTCCGTTGGGTACTAATTAATTAAATTTTTAACGAAATACTAAACCTTAAACCCGAAACTGAAAGCAAAAAACCAGTTTTATGTTTATACAATACAGGGTGGGCCAATGCAAACAGTCCGCCCCGATATTTGGAAGTATTTATTAGATTTTAAGGAAATATTGAAACAGGTAGACTTTTGTTCTAAGGGGAACACATTTTTACGATACATATATCTGTCATTTGTCAACCCCCTCCCATCCACTTCCCCAACCCCTTGTTTATAAATAGGGAATATACCATGTGTAGCACATCATTAGAAAGGAATTTACATGGAATAATCAGACGTAACGATTGTCCAGGTTTTTTTTGTCGATATTTGCACCGTTTTTGTAAAACATTCATTTAAAGTACAACGCCTCTTAAAAATAAAACGTAACGCCTGTGGTTTGCTAATATGTCATTTTTTCTGTCATGGACACTATCTTAAACACCTCATTAATTATTTTAGCATAAGAGCTGTGAGACATTTTTGAGTAGGTATTTTAGGCAACCTGAAATTTTTTCAGGTAACTCTTCCATTATAGCCTAATACAAAAATGCCGGTCTGGCTGGAGGGTAGCGGTTATTTTCCCCAAAAATCCCCCCCAAAGTTAAAAAAAGGGTAAACATTGTTATTACAAAAAATATCATTAACGTGACTTTAAAGTAAATTTAAATATTCAAATATAAAGAAAATAAACAGGTCAGGCGATTTGAGGGCGATTTTAACTCTGCAAGATACTTGCATGAGCGCCCCAGGATTATTTTCAGGGGGTGCATCTCAACTTCAGAAGATTTCATCTGAATCTGTACATACTATTAACGAGTACAAAATATACAACTATACATACATAGCTATGTACATTATTGTACATTCCTTCCGGACAGGGAGGTGCAATTGTTATTTTGACAGGGTATTTTTTAATATTAAAAATAAATATTCTAAAAAAGAGAGGTTGTTTTGGTGAAATTTTCCAACTGCCAGGTGATTAAACAAATTACGTGTGCATGTAATTGAAAAGCACTTTAGGTAAGCAGCAGTGTGAGAAAGAGCGTATACCGATAGATGTTTGCGTCCTATATTGTAGCTGAGCGAGTCCTTTCGCTCGAGAAAAATCACGTGACCTGGCGATACCCATGTTGTTGTGCCTCGAAACGTTAGAGTAATTATTATATATTATAGTTTCTTAAGTACCTTTTTATTAATTAAAGGAAAATAATACGTACTATACAATAGATTTTGCAAATATGATAGAAAAAGACTTTATTATTATAAATATATGTATAGGTGGAAAAGTATAAAACTATAAACTAAATTAATTATGTGACCGAATCTTGTACTTCTTCTTCAAACTCCTCATTTAAGCTTAAATATTCATTATCTTCTTCTTCGTCAGACTCCCCTCGAGACTCAGATTCTTCTTCTACATGATCTGTAAATAGTTGTAATATATATTTGGAGTTAACTAATTGAGTTGCTACGTATTCTCTGTCCTTTTATACGGAGTCGAAGCCTGGACAATCACGGGCGCATCTGAAAAAAGACTTGCCATTTTTAAGATGCGGTGTTATCGAAAAATCTATTGTATAGTACGTATTATTTTCCTTTAATTAATAAAAAGTTATTTAAAAAACTATAATATATAATAATTACTCTAACGTTTCGAGGCACAACAACATGGGTATCGCCAGGTCACGTGATTTTTCTATCAAACAGCTATCGGTGTACGCTCTTTCTCACACTGCTGCTTACCTAAAGTGATTTTCATTTACATGTACGCGTAATTTGTTTAATCACCTGGCAGTTGGAAAATTACACCAAAAAAAACTGTCTTTTTTAGAATATTTATTTTTAATATTAAAAAATACCCTGTCAAAATAACAATTGCACCTCCCTGTCCGGAAGGAATGTACATAGCTGTGTGACTATGCATGTATAGTTGTATATTTTATACTCGTTAATAGTATGTACAGATTCAGATGAAATCTTCTGAAGTTCAGATGCACCCGCTGAAAATAACCTGGGGCGCCCATGCAAGTATCTTGCATGGGTTAAAATCGCCCTCAAATCGCCTGGCCTGTTTATTTTCTTTATATTTGAATATTTAAATTTAGTTTAAAGTCACGCCAATGATATTTTTTGTAATAACAATGTTTACCCTTTTTTAACTTTGGGGGGGATCTTTGGGAAAAATAACCGCTACCCTCCAGCCAGACCAGCATTTTTGTATTAGGCTATCATGGAAGAGCTACCTGAAAAAATTTCAGGTTGCCTAAAATACCTACTCAAAAATGTCTCACAGCTCTTGGACCATTTCGATATTCATTTAAGTAAATTCTTTAATGTATCATAACTATGGTGACCTACACAGAGGAGAGGAATCGAGATAGGTCGACCTGGAAATTTGTGTACACGATTTTGCCTGTTTGCTTGCTTTCTCGCTAGGCGGCGTTGGCGTAGAGATAGATGCTAGTTTTGCATTGGAGTGAATGTGAAAATTTCGAAAATAATTAATTATTCGTAGTTAATATAAGATTACTGATTTTGGTGGTTCATATTATTTAACCCGGGAGTAGTCGCGCTCACTTCTGTAACGTCGATAGTCGCGTGTGAGATTCTATCTAAAAATACGAATTTAAAACAAACTTTTATTTTGTACTATTTTTATCTACTTTTTATATTAAAAATATATAATTCTAACAATTTTATTAAAAAAACCTGTGTTAACGGCCACCTGCCAACATCGGCCACCTGTCATAACGGCCAGTTTAAAAATTTCCCAAACCAATTACAGTAAAACCTGTGTTAACGGCCACCTGTCAAAACCGGCCACCTGAAATAGCCGGCCAGTTTCAAAGTTCCCCAAACCAAAATTTTTTATATCGGCCAATAGTTATGTCATTTTTAGTGACCGTTATTGATAGGTTTTACTGTATATGTAGACTACAAAAACTGGCAATACCGTCCACCTTTCTATATCGGCCAATAGTTCTTTCATTTTTAGTGGCCGTTACTGACAAATTTTACTCTACAGTAAAACCTGTGTTAACGGCCACCTGCCAACATCGGCCACCTGTCCTAACGGCCAGTTTAAAAATTTCCCAAACCAATTATATGTAGACTACAAAAACTGGCAATAGCGGCCACCTTTCTATATCGGCCAATAGTTCTTTCATTTTTAGTGGCCGTTACTGACAGGTTTTACTGTATTACGAAAAAGGATGAAATGTGAGATTCTATCTAACGGCGCGACTACTCGCGGGTTAAAGCTAATTGGCTCTCCCCAAAGCCATAAATTCTACAAAAAGAAGAAGAAGAAGAAAAAAAAATTTCTACGCATTACTACACCCACGAGGTACTACTTCCTCGAGGCACTTACGAAATTTTTTCAAAATTGCAAAATTTTTCATCAAGTTATCGCGAAAAAGGATAAAAATTGAGATTCTATCTCACCGCGAGACTACTCGCGGGTTAAATATGAGTGCCAAGAAAGCTTACATTAAAAGAACTTGCTTCGTATCGGGATTTATATTATAGAGTTATCGTTTCGATAAAAAATTCAAAAGGGAACTTTAATACAAGACTTTTTATAAAGATTTGTCCTTATGTTATTTATAACGTTCACGGATTATATTCGCTTGTATGTTATTTCCTTCGGTGTACATAAAATTTGTGTTTATCCTATTATTGGTTTTTATTTTAACCTGAAAATTATAATGATAATAGTCTTGAAAGAGGAAAGAGGATCTTGAAAGTTTATCTGTCGAAACAAAAATTTTTTGAGACAAAATATTTCACAAAAATTAACACTAATTTTATAAAAGTCAGACAGTCGTCTGTAGTTAATTTAAATATATTTTAATTAACTAAATTTAAACATTTGTATATACAGGGTGTCCAGAAACTCTACCGACAAACGAAGACAGGAGATTCCTCAGATAATTTTAAGACAATTTAACCCAATTCACCTAGTCCGAAAATGATTTCTAAGGGAGCTAGAGCTCTTTGAAGATGGCGTCATGTAATTAGTTTTTCTTAAATACCTCCAGAACGCTTCTATTTAGAAAAACGAAAATTGGTATGCGTATTTACTTTCCAGAAATGAATCGATTCCATCTATTGCAAATTTATAGTACCGGTCATAGGCGTCCGTTTTGGGTAGGGCAATGGTTATTTTATCGCATAACTTTTTTGTGCTTCATTTTTAAGCATTTTTGACTCTTAATTATTAATTTGTGAGATATTCTAGTACTAAAAGGTACTCTTACTTTAAGTCGATAGGATACACCGTTTTCTAGAAAAATCGGTTTGAAAATTTTTCGTTCTTTGAATTTCAAAAAGAAAAGATTAACAAAAAACTATTTAGAAAGATGAAAACTGGTACATTTATTTATATTCCAGAGATTAATCGATTTCATTAATGGCAAATTTCTAGAAACGGTCATAGGCGTCCGTTTTGGGTAGGTCAACAGTTATTTTATAGCATAACTTTATTGTCTTTAATTTTTAAGTATTTTTGAAACTAGATTATTCAATTATGAGATATTCGAGTACTAAAAGTTACTCTTGCTTTAAGCTGGTAAAATACATCGTTTTTTTTTAATTTTTTAAAATTTTTTTTTCAAATTCCCAAAATTAAAAACTTTCAAATCGATTTTTCTAGAAAACGATGTGTCCTACCGACTTAAAGTAAGAGTACCTTTTAGTACTAAAATACCTCACAATTTAATAATCCAGTATCAAAAATGCTTAAAAGTTGAAGACAAAAAAGTTATGCGATAAAATAACCGTTGCCCTACCCAAAACGGACGCCTATGACCGTTACTAGAAATTCGCAATGGATGGAATCAATTCATTTCTGGAAAGTAAATATGTATACAAATTTTCGTTTTTCTGGATAGAAGCGTTCTGGAGGTATTTAAGAAAAACTAATTACATGGCGCCATCTTCAAAGAGCTCTAGCTCCCGTAGGAAGCATTTTCGGACTAGGTGAATTGGGTTAAATTCTCTTAAAATTATCTGAGGGATCTCCTGTCTTCGTTTGTCGGTAGAGTTTCTGGACACTCTGTATAAGCTTTCAGAATATGTATAAATGAAATGTACAAAACAAAAAGCATTTTAAATTTCGATAAAAAGAATAATTAAAAAAAATTACCAATAAACTTCAAATAACGTTTTAAACATTTTAACTTTTTACAACCAATTAAGTACGTATTAAAAAAGTTCAATTTTTTCAACTAACAAACTTTTTGATATCAATTAATTTGCAGTTTAAATACTATTTGTAGATACTACTATTGGTAAATGTGGCAGTATGGTGGCAGTTAGATAATAATGTGACAAAATATTTCCGCTTCAAAATAAGCTGTCCCACATATTATAGTAATGACAAGTTTAAATTTGATGTCACACCTCCATCTACAATGGTATAGAAAGAATACACTTTTTACCACACGTCGATATGTTACAAGGTTAAAATAATTTATTTTTGGCATAAAACATATTCGGCACTAATCAACCAATAAATTAATGTCTAATTACGCTAAAACATTAATAAAATGAGTTAAAGATTAAATAAGTTCATAAAAGCTAATGTATTTGTAGCACCTATTCGAACACTTGCGCCTCTAGCGGCCACTGCTGAAAGCTGAATTAGAGGTTGAAAAGTTAGCCCACAAACGATGCATTGCGTTCCCACTCCTTCTTTCAGATCTTCATAATCATAACTTAGCTTCTGTCATATGTCGTATAATCCGTGTATATTAATATACACAGATTATACAAATTATGACAGAAATTCGAAACAAATGACAATCGACGAAAAGCCCTATTGAAAAGAGATAGGTACAAAGAAAGACGATTGGGGATGTTTTGTGATGTTTTCACATATTTTAAGTACAATTTCTGACGTTTTGTTTTGTTTACTTTTGTGGCTGTCAGTTTGTTGAATTTTTTGCTGTTACTTTTTCGAATTTTTGCATTTTGAAGTTTTTTATAGTATACAAACAGTTGTTTTTACAACTAATTTTATATAGGAGTTATAAATTTTATGATAAGTTTATTTTTTTTTACAATACATTTTGACAAAGTACAAAGTTAATTTCATTGACACAGTTAAGGAATGCTTGTGTTTAATGTTCCGAAAAACTGAATAAAATACCAAAAAGAAAATATGTTATTGAACTTTTTTATAAATTGTTTATTTATTTATTAATCATGGATAATAAAAGAATTTATTAAGCTACTTCAAAGGTAGCTGTAATTATGGACCAAAATTTTAAAGCAAAACTTGAATTTGACATTCTATTTATTTGATATCGTCAAATTTTACACTATGACCCGTGATCGGAATAATACCCACTTTCTGTCACTTGCTGTTGCGTTTAGTAAATTTCCGACTTATTTTGTATGCTTTAAATGATGACGCACGGGTAAAGACTCGTGGACTCAACTGTAGATGCCTTTGTAATGATGGGTCGCAAATGGCATATTTTACTATTTAAAAACAAGAGGTTGGGAAAGTGGGAGGGAGGGAGTTGCATAATCGGAAAAATGCGATTTATTAGCGCCATCTATCAACACTTCTAAAAAAAGTTTCGACTAAATTTTACTTATTCTTTCATGAGGAATCCAAAATTGCAATAACGAACGGGGGTTCCTATTTAAAATTTTAGTGGTACCCCCACCTCACCTCATAAACATATTAAAAACGTGTTTTTTGGTTTTTCATTTGGAAGTGCATTTCTCGAGGTATTGGACCGTTTCGATAATTTACTTAGGGTATCACGATAAATCGATCTTTCCGATTATCTCCATTAATAGTTGCTTATTTTTACGAGGTGAATCCAAATCTGCATTAAAAAACGTGGTTTTCTATTTAAGATTTTAAAGTTACCCCCACCACACTTTTAGGGGGTAGAGTGGGGGGTCGTGTTTGGTATCATTCGAAAAATATTTAAAGTATGTTTCAGGTTTTCGATCCGGTGTACATTTCGCGAAATATTTGAGCGTTCCGTTACTTTGGGACACCCTATATATATATATATATATATATATATATATATATATATATATATATATATATATATATATATATATATATATATATATATATATATATATATATATATATATTTAAAAACATGAGATGTAGATCCTTGAAACACACTCAGTGATCAAAAGATCCAAGGTTAATGGTTTGACGACCACTCGTACGAAATCAAACAGATGAAATAGAGAATGTGGAAAAATCCCCTTACGAACAATTCACACATCCACCATTTCGGGTTGGGAAAAATTTTTTGAATAGAATCAAAGATCCAACACCAGTTCTTAGAAATGTGTTTCGCCCTCTTCAACCTCTCTGGGCTTATCAATAAAGATGAGAGGTTGAATATCTTTAGACACATTCCAATCAAAAAACAACATTCGAGACCTAGACATAGAAGGTGCGTAAATCTACGGCAAGTCCGACAATGACAGTCTCAAGTTTTAATTCCCTAATTACTTAAAGTAAGTAAAATATATGTTTAAAAACATGAGATGTAGATCCTTGAAACACACTCAGTGATCAAAAGATCCAAGGTTAATGGTTTGACGACCACTCGTACGAAATCAAACAGATGAAATAGAGAATGTGGAAAAATCCCCTTACGAACAATTCACACATCCACCATTTCGGGTTGGGAAAAATTTTTTGAATAGAATCAAAGATCCAACACCAGTTCTTAGAAATGTGTTTCGCCCTCTTCAACCTCTCTGGGCTTATCAATAAAGATGAGAGGTTGAATATCTTTAGACACATTCCAATCAAAAAACAACATTCGAGACCTAGACATAGAAGGTGCGTAAATCTACGGCAAGTCCGACAATGACAGTCTCAAGTTTTAATTCCCTAATTACTTAAAGTAAGTAAAATATATGTTTAAAAACATGAGATGTAGATCCTTGAAACACACTCAGTGATCAAAAGATCCAAGGTTAATGGTTTGACGACCACTCGTACGAAATCAAACAGATGAAATAGAGAATGTGGAAAAATCCCCTTACGAACAATTCACACATCCACCATTTCGGGTTGGGAAAAATTTTTTGAATAGAATCAAAGATCCAACACCAGTTCTTAGAAATGTGTTTCGCCCTCTTCAACCTCTCTGGGCTTATCAATAAAGATGAGAGGTTGAATATCTTTAGACACATTCCAATCAAAAAACAACATTCGAGACCTAGACATAGAAGGTGCGTAAATCTACGGCAAGTCCGACAATGACAGTCTCAAGTTTTAATTCCCTAATTACTTAAAGTAAGTAAAATATATGTTTAAAAACATGAGATGTAGATCCTTGAAACACACTCAGTGATCAAAAGATCCAAGGTTAATGGTTTGACGACCACTCGTACGAAATCAAACAGATGAAATAGAGAATGTGGAAAAATCCCCTTACGAACAATTCACACATCCACCATTTCGGGTTGGGAAAAATTTTTTGAATAGAATCAAAGATCCAACACCAGTTCTTAGAAATGTGTTTCGCCCTCTTCAACCTCTCTGGGCTTATCAATAAAGATGAGAGGTTGAATATCTTTAGACACATTCCAATCAAAAAACAACATTCGAGACCTAGACATAGAAGGTGCGTAAATCTACGGCAAGTCCGACAATGACAGTCTCAAGTTTTAATTCCCTAATTACTTAAAGTAAGTAAAATATATGTTTAAAAACATGAGATGTAGATCCTTGAAACACACTCAGTGATCAAAAGATCCAAGGTTAATGGTTTGACGACCACTCGTACGAAATCAAACAGATGAAATAGAGAATGTGGAAAAATCCCCTTACGAACAATTCACACATCCACCATTTCGGGTTGGGAAAAATTTTTTGAATAGAATCAAAGATCCAACACCAGTTCTTAGAAATGTGTTTCGCCCTCTTCAACCTCTCTGGGCTTATCAATAAAGATGAGAGGTTGAATATCTTTAGACACATTCCAATCAAAAAACAACATTCGAGACCTAGACATAGAAGGTGCGTAAATCTACGGCAAGTCCGACAATGACAGTCTCAAGTTTTAATTCCCTAATTACTTAAAGTAAGTAAAATATATGTTTAAAAACATGAGATGTAGATCCTTGAAACACACTCAGTGATCAAAAGATCCAAGGTTAATGGTTTGACGACCACTCGTACGAAATCAAACAGATGAAATAGAGAATGTGGAAAAATCCCCTTACGAACAATTCACACATCCACCATTTCGGGTTGGGAAAAATTTTTTGAATAGAATCAAAGATCCAACACCAGTTCTTAGAAATGTGTTTCGCCCTCTTCAACCTCTCTGGGCTTATCAATAAAGATGAGAGGTTGAATATCTTTAGACACATTCCAATCAAAAAACAACATTCGAGACCTAGACATAGAAGGTGCGTAAATCTACGGCAAGTCCGACAATGACAGTCTCAAGTTTTAATTCCCTAATTACTTAAAGTAAGTAAAATATATGTTTAAAAACATGAGATGTAGATCCTTGAAACACACTCAGTGATCAAAAGATCCAAGGTTAATGGTTTGACGACCACTCGTACGAAATCAAACAGATGAAATAGAGAATGTGGAAAAATCCCCTTACGAACAATTCACACATCCACCATTTCGGGTTGGGAAAAATTTTTTGAATAGAATCAAAGATCCAACACCAGTTCTTAGAAATGTGTTTCGCCCTCTTCAACCTATCTGGGCTTATCAATAAAGATGAGAGGTTGAATATCTTTAGACACATTCCAATCAAAAAACAACATTCGAGACCTAGACATAGAAGGTGCGTAAATCTACGGCAAGTCCGACAATGACAGTCTCAAGTTTTAATTCCCTAATTACTTAAAGTAAGTAAAATATATGTTTAAAAACATGAGATGTAGATCCTTGAAACACACTCAGTGATCAAAAGATCCAAGGTTAATGGTTTGACGACCACTCGTACGAAATCAAACAGATATATATATATATATATATATATATATATATATATATATATATATATATATATATATATATATATATATATGCATTATTTACAAAAATATGATCTGTAAATTTGACCTGTTCAAAGTGCTTTTTGAAAAAAATTTGGTTTTATAATAATTTTTTTTAATTTTGGAAACATGTTCTTTTTCCAAAATAACTTAAAAAGTATATTATTAGTGACACGAAAAATTTCAAAGTCTAAAAGAATTTAGGTTTTGCTTTTGTATACAGTTTGGTTTTATTTTGATTTTCGTAAGACAAAAATTGGTTAAGATATTATGGCTGTTTAAAATTTGCATACACTCGTGACAAGTGACTCGTTCAAGCCTTAACAACCAGAACTCTTTCAAAGTAATAGACCGGTCTAGTTAGACTCAAAAGTAGGAGTGAGATTATAATAATTACCATCAAGCTGAAAATTGTCAAGATTGTTCAAAATACCACCATAAATGAAATCTAAAAAGTCCTCATAAATCCGACACGAGCTAAAAAATTTACGAGGGGATAAAGTTCACCAAATATGGTTTTTAGCGATTTTCAGCAAAACGGTAAGTTTTATCATAAAATTAGTTCTATCAAAAAATGTAGATTAGATAATAATTATCTATAAAAAATATCTTAATACTTTTTTTCGTAAGAGCCACCGTTTTTGAGATACAATTATTCAAAGAGTTGAAAGAGTTCTAATCGTCATAGTTAATATGTATTAGTATATCACTGAAGCTGTAATACAAGTAAACATAATACAAGAATAACAAACAGCTAAACGCTGTAAAAATGAGTGGCGCATACAATATTCCAGCTACAAGAGATCTGATATGAATATTACGTGGCGAAAAAATGTATTTTTATTTTGATTCAAAACAAAATTCTAGTTTTATTTTAAAAGATTTTTTCATAATATTTGCCCAATTTGAAGTAAAACACGCCACAAAAGTGTACCTTTGATACAGTTTGAATTTTGAAACTCTTTTGTGGCGCGTTTACGCAGGGAAATTTCGCAAATATTATGAAAAAATCTTTTAAAATAAAACTAGAATTTTGTTTTGCATCAAAATGAAAATACATTTTTGCGCCACGTAATATTCATATCAGATCTTTTGTAGCTATTGTATGCGCCACTCATTTTTACGGCGTTTAGCGGTTTTTTATTCTTGTATCAGGAGTTTTTTAAAGTTATTTATAAATTAAATGTATAAAGTCGAATGCAATATTGCTCGATTACACGTTAACCTTTATAAATGGTCGTCTTTGTCGCATTATCTCCCAAATGGTCTAGTGTCCATCGAATGTACACTAGATTTTTTTTATATTCAAAACACATTGAAAAAATATTGGGATGGCCGGTGAATGAACTTGGATTGCCCGTTGCCAGATCAAA
The DNA here is from genome assembly GCF_917563875.1 of Diabrotica virgifera virgifera. Taxonomy (NCBI): domain Eukaryota; kingdom Metazoa; phylum Arthropoda; class Insecta; order Coleoptera; family Chrysomelidae; genus Diabrotica; species Diabrotica virgifera. The sequence goes on along the minus strand of NC_065449.1, from coordinate 170,114,811 downwards.
TTTAGCGTCGTAACCACTACAACTACATAAACTATTTAGGGAATAATCGTTAACTGGATTATGCTTTGGAGCTTCATAACTTCTAAACGGCTTCACCGATTTTGTTCACTAAACATGAGTTTGAAACGTATTGACAAGTACTATTACAGGAATTATTGAGCTTGAAAAACCGTTTTTTCCATAAGAAATAGATTTGATCATATTTATGAAGCCTATAACTTAAAAATTCGAATTTGCCCGTATATAAGGTATACACCGTTAGATTCGTCTAGAGTCCTTCTACAAATGCTCAGTTATTGGCGTAATTCGTATGTTGAAATTTTGAGTAATTGTCGAAAAGCCAAAATTTTCAAAGTTTAGTTTTTCAGTTTTTCGGCTATACTGAGCCGTGTGTATATCTGATCCTAACAGCTTAGACACCATTTGAAAGCTTAATTCAACACTATTGATTTGGTGTATTTACTGTTCTCCTGTCTCTTCTTGAACCGAAGATATTTATATACCGCCAAAAAATATGCCGTTTTGTACCTACCAAGTCCTATAGCTGGCTTATGGGTATTCAAAACTTACAAACTACACCGGTTCTGAGTCGACCCTCACCCCCTCTTCAAACACAGAAAAAATAATTCAGATCGGTTTAACTTTTCCACACACATACATACATACATACATACATACATATCCACAAACATTTTCCCTTTTTTAAATAAAAATTGACTTATATTTCTGAGCTCGGTAACTCTTGAACGGTATAACCGATTTTCAAAATTAAACATGCGTTGGAAAGGTAATGATCAGTATTATTAGAAGCCGCAAAGGTTTAGCCGCGGAGTTAAATTTTCGAAGTTTTTGGGAGTTTTGGGGACGAGAACTAAAAACAGACCCTAAATAGGAAGGGCCGTAAAATTCACACCCTTGGACCAAAATGGATGGTTGAGTCTTTTCCTGAACTTTAAGATGGGAGTTGGCCCAATTTTCAATTCAGTCAAATTCATTAAATCGAAAATTTCGTGTATATATAGTGTCGCGTGTAGGGGGTGTAGGTGTGCGTCACTGGCGAGAACTGCCGTTCTCTGGTAATTCTATCGGTCAACTTAACTTATATTACACATAATAATATAAGATATTATAAATATGATAATGTTTTTACTATACAGCTTGCGATATACCGAGGAGTGCAATGTATAAGCTGTATTAAACGTATTACAGTGCCAACAAAAAAATCTTTACAAAGTTAATGTAACGCGAAAATAATAAGAATTATTATTTCAATTTTACGGCTAATTCTCAACAAAAATAGTAAATTGATATGACAAAGTATTAACTTATAATAATTCTTCTTACTTATGCGCCTTACTCAATTTGTAAAGATGGGTTTTGTCGGAATAAACACGTTCTATTGGTACGTCGGCTATTCTTATCACCCTACCTATTCTTTTTTCAGAAAGGTTTGAACATAATAATGAAAGCCAACTTTGTAGGCAAAATGTTTATTGCTAAGTACTAATAAACATTTTAATATAAAATAAACTTTATGAAAATTTAGTTTGTTTACTATTATGCAAATTACACCGTTATCTTCCTGGGTTGCGAAATCATTTAGGTAGATGACACTGGTATTAATTAGTCTCGAGTACTACTCTGGAGTGAAAATACGTGTTAAACCTAATTATTAATTATGTTACTTAAATGTGCTAAAGCTGTAAAAAAACTAATTCAACTCCACAAGAAGTTATTTCCAACGGAATTAGCTTTCTTTTCTCTATGCATGGAGCGCTTAAAAAAACTACGTGCTTAGATAAGTTTCGGTATGCATGTTTCTTTAAAAATACTCGAAATAAAAAACAAGTGATATTATCTTGTCTTCCTCCAACCTCAGCGGCTGCTCATCAACATCTTTTTCGGGTATATTACCAAGTTCAAGTGTGGCTTGATTATCAGCTGGATCCAAAAAACTGGGGATGGAAATGAGTCGACAGTTCATTAGGACCAATTCAAACTTTACTCCCACCTGCGCCGGAAAAATTCCTGAACACAATTTTTTGCAACTGTAAAAAGGCATGTAGCGCTAAATGTGGTTGCAAAAAAGTTGGACTGTTTTGTTCGGTAGAATGAACTAATTGTCAAAACCGGTCGTGCTCCAATGTTAAATCGCCAACAATTATTGAGGATTCATTTGATTCTAGCGAGGAGCCATGCAATGTATCATTGTTGGGGCAATTTACTAGCACCCAGGATGAAAAAAGAAGAAGAAGAACTAGAAGGTGAAGAAGAAGAACAAGGAGAAGAGAAAGCAGAAGTACCAGAAAACTATGAACCAGTTGGATAAATTTCCTTTTTTTTAATTTATATCGCTTTTTATAACTTTTATTATTTTTAACCCTTGCCAATATCAATACTTATTCAATAGTTTCAAATTACACAGAATCATAAAGGCGCATTTAAATCAAAGCGAACACGAACGAACGAACGAAGGAACGAATTCGTAGGTGTTCACTTGGTCATTCGTTCGCTACAAAGTAGGGCCATTTACATTGAAGCGAACGTTCGCATTCGTTGATGATCCGGAGTGCATATTGCCCGCAGATGTTTTTAAGATGGGCTGATGGGCCAGTGCCAGTCACACATTGTGTTTAAGTTTATTTTCGTGTTTCTTGCTGGGTAAATTTTAATACAATAATAGCTTACAAAAATAGCAGGTATTTAGCAGGTATTATACGCTGTTTGAGGGAGCTTATAGGGGAGAAAATAACATATGTAATAAAGAACCAGCTTTCTTAAAATTCTTCCTCGAAAAAGTTACTTGCTCTTGATATTATGACTATATTATGTTCAAATAATAAATTGTAAAATTGGTGTATTAAAATAAATATGCTTTTAATTAATTTTAGCAATTAATTTGATTTGGTTACCTCATTAGTGTTTCTGGGTTGAAATTTATCCAATAAAAACATTATGCTTTTAAAAGCAAACCACTTCGAACCCTCTTTTTGTCTTTCTCGTCTAAATGATGCCAGAAGCTAATTAATTTTTTTAGTTCAGAGACATCACAACCCATTCCTATAGAAATGTTAAAACAAGCATCAGTTTTTTTGTTTATTATTTTATATAGCTTCGATTTTGAGTTTCATAGGCATATTCCATATTGCAAAATTATGTTTTCACAACTACACAATATAAACCCTCTCAAACTAATGTTTGTAAATAAATTAAATCAGTACCTCTAAACGAATTCGTTCGCTACCGTCTATCCACTGTCCACATTGAACAACGATTTCCTTTGATGATTCGCTCACTTACCGACATCGGTTTGACCATGTGCGAATGCGAACGAATTCGTTCGGTCGTGGTCGATTCGCTGTACAAATACAATAAAGTTAACGAACGAATTCGTTCGTTCGTTCGTGTTCGCTTTGATTTAAATGCGCCTTAAGAGATCCGTGGAATGTGCCTACTGGAGAAACCACGTTAAAAAAACGCGCTAAGTACACTACCTCAAAGGTGGTGTGGAAACTTGTGCGCATATTATGACGATTACAACATTGTGAATCGTTTTATCTTAAAAACCATGGCTCTTAGGAAAAAAAGTAATAAGACGTTTTTTATAGATTTTGTTATATCTAATCTATATTTTTGTTACAACTAGTTTTATAATAAAACTTACCGTTTCGCTGAAAATCGCTAAAAACTAGGTATATTTGGTGACCTTGGATCCCGCGTAAATTTTTTAGCTCGGGTCGGATTCATCAGGACTTTTTAGATTTAATTTATGAAGGTATTTTGAACAATCCTGCAAACTTTCAGCTTGATGGTAATTTTTGTAACCTCGGATGTGTAAGTTGACCGGAGTATAAGCACTTTAAACCGGTGAAACGAAAATAAAAAAGGTCATATAAAAATACAAAAGTTTAGTAACTTGTAAAGCGGTAATGAGAAATTTCATTTGGGATGGTCAAAAGGGGGAGATTTTCACAATTTTTTTTTACAAAAAAAGGCGATGTCACTTTAATTTGAACGTAACTCACTGAGTTTTGATGATTTATTTTGTTAATCAAACACACAGTTTCAAAACATCATTGATTGATGTTTTAAAACTTTTATAACAAATAAAAATAAAGCTTTTTTAAACACTTTAAAAATAACTTGTCGAAACCAAAAGACTCCATTTTCAAACAAATAAATGTTTTTTTTTTATTTACATAAAGTACCTCGACAACTATGGCCATTGGTACAAGAACACTAACATTAAATACATAACAATTATAACAATTATAAAACATATAACAATTATATAACTTTAACTAATGACTATGGTATTAAATCTTCTTGTATAGCTGAGTAGTTTTTAAAAACGATATAGTTTTCATGATCTCTGTAGGGCTGTTGAGCATTTCTTTAACAGTAGGTTTCATATCAAGTGATGTATACAGGTTGGTGAAAGAGTTACATTCGGTGAGGACGTGTTTCACAGTCAGGAAAACATTGCAATGGAGGCAAGTTAAACGAGTTTCTGAGGACATCAAGAAACCATGGGTAAGTTTGGTGTGGTTAATTCGGAGTCTTTTAATAATCGATGCTTCTCTTCTAGTTAGAAAGTCCAAGGAGAAATGGCCAATATATGGTTGGAGTTCGTGTAGAGTTGTTTTACTCTGTTGCCATAAGTTTTGCCAGGCATCATTTACTGACTTTTTGAAAACGAGTTTGAGATCGCTAGCTAGTTGAATTGTAGTTATTCCGGTATTGAGGTTGGTAGCTTCTTTGGCAAAATGATCTGCTGTTTCATTACCAGTAATTCCAGTATGAGAAGGTAGCCATATGAGAGAGACTGTTACATCTTGAGCAGAGAGATTTTGGAAGATGTCATGAATGTTTTGAACCAAATGGAAATAAATGTTTAAAAATAATAAAATCTTTGGATTTCTTAGTTCGGAAACAGATTCTCTCTTATATTTGGTGACTTTAAAACTTTAAAAATATTTTAATGGTTTTCTCCGAAAAGTGGTTCATTTTTTGGTTATTTCATGTTGAAATATTCGACTTACTGAATTGTAGAAGTTGACCAATAATAATAATTTTTTATTTCAGCTTTGCTTTTACTGGGTCGATAGACTTCTTGAACACACCATTATTTGAAATTTTTTTAAGGCTATATTTTTGCTAGTAATATCTTTTCGATAAAAAACTTACTTTTGAGTGATTTGCGAAAAACCGTTAGAAAACGCGAATTTTTGTTGAAAAATAAACACTTTCACTTGCAAATAACTCGAAAGCTATTTACTTATTGACTTAGAGAAAAAACTCTATACAACAAAAGTTACTTAGAATTACTCTATATATTTTTGAGCTTATTATAAAGACCTTTTTCCCCTAGAAGGGCAACTTTCACCCCCCAAGTAAAAGCAACCAACGGCTTAAGTCTAACTTGAAGTGGATGGTAAGTAGAACCTAGATTCAAATTTTCATGTTATTTGGTGGTGACAATGAAAATTACACGGTATCGCCGTATTTCACGTTCATTTATTAATTTTTTTTCCAATTTTACTTTTAAGAATTCGTTACCTTTTGATGATGCAACGTAGTGCTGGTATGGTTAAATACTTCTTCATTTTCAAGTCTATTTTTTAGGCAGAATTCATCTTATCAGGCACAGTTGAGATAAAACAGTATTGATTATGAAACATATATAATAACATCATACTTCTCTTATAGATTGTCAGTACAAAAAATGAGTTTTAAATCCAATTTAGATTGACCTTTATCAGAGGAAATAGGATACAGGTTTATCACACATAGTTAAAACACATTATTAAATAAACACTTTTATTTCATTTGTAATGATTACTGGAATAAGATAATTTACTATTTTTATTGGGAAATAAGCCACAATATAAGTTAAAAACCAAATTTATTGACATTTCCACTTCCTTTTCGGAAGTCGTTATCGAAATACAACATATTAAAAATTAAACAAATTTTGATTATGTTGCCCAGTAGAAATAATTTAATTTAATCTGACTCATTCATATGGGCAATTCATGAAATCAACTTTAACTTAAAAATATCATAATTTATAATAAAAATAACATAATGGAAGAAAATAATATCATAAGAAAAAAAATATTTAAGAATAAAAATATTCAAAATAAATAGAGGCTGGATCCCGCGTACCAAAAAGGTTAAATAGCAAGCTGAAAATTTGTTAATAGCTTAACGGTGTCTAGTCGGACAAATTTTGATATATAGGAACACTGGAACAGGGGAAGTTTTAATGTAGCTCAATTTTAATGGTGAAACGTGTCATCCTCACAAGTTTATGATTGTGAAAACTAGCAGGTGGTTTTTAAGTTTATTTCAATAGAAAACTTTATATAATATATGAAAAAATGTTTTTCCGACAATTTATATTGGTCATTTTAATAATTCCGACGAGTAGAACATGTCAAATGACAGGAATTATGTTGGTGGTAAATAGCAGTCTGATTTTTGCATGAGAGATGAGAGTTTAATGAAACGGTCTAGGACCTAGTACGTTTCATCGCCGCCAGTTCATCGCCGGCCGATTCATCGCCGGTCGATTCATCGCCGGCCGATTCATCGTCGGCCGATTCATCGCCGGCCGATTCATCGCCGGCCAATTCATCGCTAACTGATTTATTTCCGAATTTCCGACCAATTTTCGACAATTGCAATAATTATTTATTTTTAATATTAATTAGGAATTCTAGGAAATGATATATCCCAACCTAACACTATATAAATTTGAACATTAAATTATTTCTACAAAGGCCATTTAACATTACAAATTTAGTACTATTCAGTATAAAATTTAAGGGAAGTAAAAATAGACCAGTAATTAGAATAATATTTTTATCTGTTTAATTGACATTAATTTTGAACTGAATTTAACGTTGTGTCGACTTATCTCCCATAACACAAAATCAACTGACTAACTGGCGATTAAACGGACGGCGATGAAATCGGCTGGCGATGAATCGGCGGCATCGAAACGGCAGCGATGAACCGGCGGCGATGAAACCTCCCATTCCGTAATGAAAGAGTAACAAATCAATTGGAAGTTCTGCCCGAAAAAATACATGGGAGGTTTTCGTAGTCTGATGTTCGAAACCTGTAACCTGTTCCACAATTAAAAGTTCCCCTGTTCGAGCGTTCCGTATATCGAAGTTTATTCGTCTAGATACCGTTAAGCTATTAGTAGACCGGGCAGTATCGTCGCCCCCGCTAGCGCAATTATTCCGATTCGATTTTTTTGCACAAACTTACTCAAAAAGAGGTCCTTATAACATATCCACAGGCTGCCGGGCGGTGCCGTGGTCGAAAAATATTTTAAACAATTTTTTTTAAACAAATTCACAAAAATAATTTTTTTATTTCCAACAATTTTTTTTAGGTAATTTGGGTCATTCTGAGAAAAAAAGGTCTCCTGTCATTTTTCTCTAAAATTGACTGTTGTCGAGTTATACGCGATTAAAAATTTGAAAAATGCGAAAATGGCCATTTTCAAGGCTTCATAACTCGATTAAAAATGATTATTATGAAATTCAAAAAGTGACAAAATCAAGATTCAAATACCTTCTTCAGCGTCCTGCAGAGATTTTTGTCATTGTTTTATTACAAAGCTGTTATTTTTAGTTATTAACAATTAGCGGTATAGTCCAACTGTATCGTCGCCCCCGTTAGCGGAACTATTTCGATTAGATTTTTTTGCACAAACTCACTCAAAAAGAGGTCTTTATAACATATCCACAGGGTGCCGGGCGGTGCCGTGGTCGAAAAATGTTTTAAACAATTTTTTTTAAACAAATTCACAAAAATAATTTTTTCATTTCCGAAAATTTTTTTTAGATAATTTGGGTCATTGTAAGTAAAAAAGGTCTCTGGTCATTTTTCTCTAAACTTGACTGTTGTCGAGTTATACGCGATTAAAAATTTGAAAAATGCGAAAATGGTCATTTTCAAGGCTTCATAACTCGATTAAAAATTATTATTATGAAATTCAAAAGGTGACAAGCTCAAGATTCAAATATCTTCTTCAACGTCTTGAAGATATTTTTGGCATTATTTTATTACAAAGCTGTTACTTTTAGTTATTAATAATTAGCGCTATAGTCCAACTGTATCGTCACCCACCGTTAGCGGAACTATTTCGATTAATTTTTTTTTGCACAAACTTACTCAAAAAGAGGTCCTTATAACATATCCACAGGGTGCCGGCCGGTGGTCGAAAAATTGTTTAAACAATTTTTAGACCACGGCACCGGCCGGCACCCTGTGGATATGTTATAAGGACCTCTTTTTGAGTAAGTTTGTGCAAAAAAAAATTTAATCGAAATAGTTCCGCTAACGGGGGTGACGATACAGTTGGACTATAGCGCTAATTATTAATAACTAAAAGTAACAGCTTTGTAATAAAATAATGCCAAAAATATCTTCAAGACGTTGAAGAAGATATTTGAATCTTGAGTTTGTCACTTTTTGAATTTCATAATAATAATTTTTAATCGAGTTATGAAGCCTTGAAAATGGCCATTTTCGCATTTTTCAAATTTTTAATCGCGTATAACTCGACAACAGTCAAGTTAAGAGAAAAATGACCAGAGACCTTTTTTACTTACAATGACCCAAATTATCTAAAAAAAATTGTCGGAAATGAAAAAATTACTTTTGTGAATTTGTTTAAAAAAAATTGTTTAAAAAATTTTTGACCACGGCACCGTCCGGCACCCTGTGGATATGTTATAAGGACCTCTTTTTGAGTAAGTTTGTCCAAAAAAATCTAATCGAAATAGTTCCGTTAACGGGGGCGACGATAGAGTTGGACTATAGCGCAAATTGTTAATTAATAAAAATAACAGCTTTGTAATAAATGAATGACAAAAATCTCTTCAGAACTCTGAAGAAAGTATTTGAATCTTGATTTTGTCACTTTTTGAATTTCATAATAATCATTTTTGATCGAGTTATGAAGCCTTGAAAATGGCCATTTTCGCATTTTTCAAATATTTAATCGAGTATAACTCGACAACAGTCAATTTTAGAGAAAAATGACAAGAGACCTTTTTTGCTCAGAATGACCCAAATTATCTAAAAAAAAATTGTTGGAAATAAAAAATTATTTTTATGAATTTGTTAAAAAAAAAAATTGTTTAAAAAATTTTTCGACCACGGCACCGCCCGGCACCCTATGGATATGTTATAAGGACCTCTTTTTGAGTAAGTTTGTGCAAAAAAATCGAATCGGAATAATAGCGCTAGCGGGGGCAACGATACTGCCCGGTCTATAGGGGGAAAGGCACAAAATATCGCCTGTCAAAATTTTCAACATTTTAAGTGTATTCATTTTTTTCGAATCCTGAAAAAATAGTAATTTACCTACGTAACAAGTTTCGAAAGTGATATTTTATGAGACGAGTAGGAAGCAAATCTCGTAAAATCACTTTTGGATCGTGTTACGTACAATATTTTTTTCTGCAGCCGTTTTGTTTGTTAAAGAGAATATACGGATAAATTTTACTTATATATATATATATATATATATATATATATATATATATATATATATATATATATATATATATATATATATATATATATATATATAAGCGAGTCTTCTACAGCTGTCGCCGCTTCTCGCATCCTAATTTCCAGCGATTTCTGTCGAAGCAATCTTCAGTTTTTAAGTCTCTGGCGGTCATTGCATCTTCGACATCTTCTCTCCAGGATCGTCTTGGTCTACCTCGTTTTCTTCTTGTGGGTGGAGTCCATTTTTCTATTTTTTTCGGCCATCTATTTTCAGGCATTCTCTGAAGGTGTCCATACCAGTTAAGTCTTTTGGCTTCGATTGTGTCTATTATATCTAGATCGATTTCAATTTGTCTCCTAATATCTTCGTTTCTCACCCTATCAAGTCTAGTGAGTCGGCAACATCGTCTCCAATAGTTCATTTCCATCGCCTTGATTTTTGACTTGTTTCTTTGGTTGATTTCCCAGAGTTCAGCGCCGTACAACCCAATACTTTCTATTATTGTTTTATACATTCTTCTTTTATTTTCTTTTGTTATTTTATTACTCCACAATAGTCCGTGTAGCTGTCTGGTGGCTGATCTTGCTTGGCCAATCCTGGAATGTATTTCGTCATTTCTCCCTGCTTTTGAAGATATTTGGACTCATAAGTATTTGAAGACTTCTGTTGGATTTATAGTTCCCATTTCAATTTGTAGACTTTCTGGTGTTTCTCCTACAACTAAGTACTCGGTTTTTTGTATATTAATTGTAAGGCCCCACTTAGTGTACTCCTCTTCCAGTTTTCTGAGCATATAGTCTATATCACTCTCGTCTTCAGCTAGAATGGCTTGGTCGTCAGCGAAGTGTATTGTGTACAATCTATCGTCATCGATTGGGATGCCCATATTGCAGCATTTTCTTCTCCACAGTGAGAGTGCCTCATTTAAATATATTTTAAAGAGTGTAGGTGCTATGCAGCAGCCTTGCTTTAGGCCCTTACTAATAGGAATTTCTCTCGTTAATTTGTTTCCAGTTTTAATGTTTACCGTCATATTTTTGTAAAGCTGTTGTACTGCTTGTATATTTTTTTTGCTTATTCCTTGTTTTTCCATTGCTATCCAGAGCATTGAAAGTGGTACACTATCGTATGCCTTTGTCAGATCAATAAAAACTATATGGGTGGAAAGGTTGTGGGCTAATCTTTTCTCAATAACTTGCTTTATAGAAAATATGCTGTCCATACAGGATCTGCCTGCACGAAAGCCATCTTGTTCTTCTACATCTGTCATCTCTTTTTCAATTTTATTTTTTATTATTTTTCCATAGAGTCTTGAGAGTGACTTTATGACACTAAGCCCCTGTAGTTTGAACAAATTTTTCTATCTCCTTTTTTGTATATATTGTTAATATGTGCTTTTGTCCACTCACGTGGTAAATCATGACCTTTATAGAATAAGGTGAAAACATACGCAAGTAGTTCTCGTAATACTTGTGGGCTGTGTTTTAGTAATTCGTTCGGTATTCCTTGTGGTCCGCATGACTTTCGATTTTTTAGAGTTCGTATTGCATTCTCGACTTCCTGTACTGTTATTTCATCGTCTTCATCGTATTCTACTTCATATGTTGTTGTACTGATGTTCGTGAGTTGCGGTCTTGTTTCAGTCAAAAGTTGCGAGTAATGTTCGATCCAAGATCTTTCTTCTATTAAATCTATTCTACTAGTCTCTTTTCTGTTTGTTCTCAGATTTTTTATCGTTTTCCATGCTTCTCTTGATCTTGTTGACCCTATATATTTGTTGAGCTCTTCGCATTTACTTTCCCAGGAATTATTTTTTGCTTTCGTTACTAGATTTTTTACTTCTCTGTTTGATCTTGCATACGTTCGTCTATCATCTGGGTCATTTGTTTGCAGCCATTTTTGATACGCTTGTTTCTTGTTATGTACTGCATTAGCAATGTCATCTGTCCACCAGAATGGAGTATTCTTTTTGTTCCTTTCCACTGTGCCGAGCGCTTCATAAGCTGCTTCATTGATTTTATTTAATATCTCGTTATAGGTATTCTGGGCTGAGGAGTAGGTCAGGTCCGACAATTTTTGGCTAAGCCGCAGCTTATATAAAAATGATGTTGAGTCGTTTTGCAGTGCATCAATATTGTATTTACGTAGATCCGTCTCGAGTGATTTTTATTGAGCTGGTTGGTTGTCATTTTGATGTAGTAGTCGTGGTCGATACTGTAGAAAACATTTTGATCTTACCATATAGTGGTCAGTTCCACATTCCGGTCCTCTTAATACTCTTACGTCTTCAACTTGTATGTGTGTTTCTTGTTTGGTGATAACATAATCTATAATTGACTTGGTATTTCTCGTTTGTTGGACCCAGGTATATCTATGTATGTTTTTATGTTGGTAGAATCCGTTTAGAATTTTCAGAGAGTGCTGTTCGCAGAATTCGATTAAATGTTCCCCATTTTCATTTGTTTTAGCATCACCGTATTTTCCCACAACTTTGTCATTTATTTTTTTCCTGTCCAAGCATTAAGATCTCCCAACAGCACAATTTCTTTGCGGCTATTTATATTTTCTATAAGTTCTGATAAGGTCTCGTAGAATATTTGTTTAGCTGTTTTTGATGCATTTTCTGACGGAGCATATATTCCAATGATTTCGAGGTCGTGCCCTTTCCACGTAACAGATAATTTTACTTTGAACTTTAATTAAACACTTTAAAATTATTCTCCTGAATTCAACATTAAGAAAAATCTTATGAATATTAATAACACAATTATTATAACAATTATTTACATTGATATTTAGTTTCTCTAATCTTATCTGGAATCATTTCGGCTTCACTTTCATTGCTGATTTCTATTTGTTTGAATTGAAAAACGAAAAACTGAGCGAAAACACACACGAATCTTAAATGACAATTGTAGGGTCGGAAAACTAAAGCACATAAGTCAAAAACTATAGATTTTCAGAAATCGAATAAAACTGTATAAAAAAATAATTCAATATTTCTTAAAAACATTTATTGCATTTTATGGGAGTGTGTATAACATCCTTTCTTGTAGCTAAGTATGACTCTATAAAAAAGTATGGAAAATTGTTTTTCCTGACTTATGTTAAAAAGAACACAAGTATATATGACTTACGTCTAACAGCACAACTAGGAATTTTAGTTTGTTACAACGCAATATTTTCTTGCATCAATCCATATTAGCTACATTTTCCGTACTAGGCAAATCTATATAAAATTTATGGAAAACATTAATTTGGTATTATTGTTAGTAGAGAAACTAAGTCATCTTTTTGTCTTTTGATATGGTTAAAGGCAATAGTGATATAATTGGAATGTTATTAGGTATAAAGGATGGGTGCGGCCCAAAAGATTAACTGTCATCAACACGCTTAACTTCACGCGCAACTTTGATATATCCAAAAAGCATAGGCCCCAAGTTGGATACGACCTATCATATTCACAGAAACTCGGATACATAATATTAAGAAAAATAAATATTTAGAATATTATAGAAATTGAATCAATGATGTATCAAAGTTGCGCGTGAAGTTAGGCATGTTGATGATAGTTGAGATTTTGGGGGCGACCGATAAAGGATGCCCTCCGTCTTAAATGTATCTTGTGAAAATTTGATTAAATTTGTAAGGTGTCTTTGTAAGATACCATTCTAAATTCCGTATCATAGCGGAGCCACCTTTTGTCCAACCATTTAAACTGCTTTCCATCTACATCTTTATTTGTTAATACCAAAGTAAAAGTTCAAAAATCCAAAAATTCAGTATTTCCACAGCTTGAAATTTGTTACTGCTGGCCTAATAAGTTGACTCCAGTCATGAGGAAGATATATTTGGATTTCTGTTTTCTTATTTCTTTCTATTATTCCATGAACTGTTTAACTTCTAAATGGCTATGTTCGGGAACCATAAATTGATGGTTGATTCTCTCTACTGTAAGTTATCTACAGCCCACGTAAACATAGAACCCACGTGAGAATTTCTATTCTGACCTCCACAGGTATCAGAGTAAAATATTACACTTTTTGTGTTAGTAGGTAGGTTTGTTTGAAGATGTTTAAAGAGACAAGATGCAATCTGATTCGCTCCTCGAGCAGTAGTAGATTCATACCACACATATCATAAAGCTCTTCTAGTCTTATTGTCATGTACGGTCAAATTGAACGTCCACAATTATTGACGTTTATAAAAAGCTACATAAGAAGTCAATGATGGAGTCGGTAAACACTGTTGTAAATCACATGTATTGTATGCACTTGTACGGTACTATCATTTTGATACATCTGTGTGTCGTTTTTTTAGATTCGTAAGCTTGATCTGGTTTGATCTGGTCTGAAGGAGGTTTGATAGACAAATAGTTGATATACATTGTTGATTGTTAGGAGGGAAGGCAAATACTTCTTTGATGTACTCTTTTGGTGTAGTGACTTTCTTACGACGGAAGAGACAAGATATGGTTTTTTATTTCCTTCCTTTTGTCCTCGGATATTTTATTTTTAGGTACAGTTGTTCCACGCATATCATTAATTTTTGTACCACCTACTGAAGACCGTTTCTTCATTGCCACCCCCTACAAATAGCTTAACGCAGTACATCTATTACAACAAAATATTTATACGTCTTCATACGAAATTTCTGTTTTCAGGGTCTATTTCGCGTTGTCTTTGAGAAGCTTTTTCTACAATCTCTATTAATGATGACATGTAAGCAGACCTTTTTTTGTACAGTCGGAAAAATGAAAGAATACCCATGAACGATCACATCAATCACTTATTTTGTATTTGCTGTCTTTTTCTATGACAAACGTTTGTTATTTATAGAAAAAGACAGCAAATACAAAATAAGTGATTGATGCGATCGTTCATGGGTATTCTTTCATTTTTCCGACTGTATATACCCATTACCAAATATTCATTGAATATCGCTTCTCTCTTAGCCATGTTAAGTAGGTACCTAAAGTTAAATATCTGTATATTCTTAAACAAGGAAGACGATAACGTCAAGTACTTGATGTACCTAACAATTTAAGTCATGCTTATAAATCAGCAAAACTGAATATATCAGTTGTACTTTTTCACATAAGTCAACTTATGTTCTTTATAACGTCTATAGATTTATAGGAATTGAAAGGTTGAAAAAGTACGCTACTTAAAATCAATATGAAATAAACGTGTATGACGTATGTGCTTTAGTCTGCCGGCCCTAGGATTTAGCTACCCAAATTCGCCACGAAAGTAAAAACAGCGTCCCGAAAGTAGCTACTTTCGGTACGATTTGTGTAAAATGGTACTTTCAATTTAATAAATCATACCGAAAGTTTTATTTTCGGGACGGCTGCAGAAAAAAACTAAGTATTTTAAAAAAAATTAAACGTTGAATAAAAGATTACGTTATAACCGAGGGCCGAAAGTCCCTTAGAATAAATAAAAAGTTTCTTTTGATTAAAATATTTGCAATTAAAAATTACACTAAATTTTGTCTTTTATTTTCACACCTTTAACTTATTAAAATAAACAGTATAGAAGTTTTGAGGGACTTTCGGCCCTCGGTAATAATGTAATCTTTCATTCTGCGTTCAAAAATATTTATTAGTTTTCTCAGGCTAAAAAATGAATACATTTAAAACACATTGAGCATTTTCACGCGAAGTTTGCGCCTTTCCCCTTAACAAATTTTAAGCTTGCTAGAAATAAACCTTTTTTTTTGGTACGCGGGATCCAAGTCTAATAATTGTAAAAGTTATTTTATATCTCTATTATTTTAATTTTATTTAATAGGCGAGCGGCAGCAACCCCTAATATTATACCAACCACGAAAATTAACTTTCTGGTGGATGACCAATTTTGGTCATTATTTATGTTTTCGAGGTCGCTGAATCCGAATATGAAGGATATTTTGATCTATAATTGGTGAAAGATGTTCAAAAATCAAATTTGATGCAAAAATGCGAAAAATCAATTTAGATGATTTTTCAAATTTAACTCACTGTATCTTTGGTTGCTGTAAATGTTTCCTTTCGAAAATTTTACAGTGTCATCTCTGAAGTTTCTTTATAATAACGAAATTTGTCAGGAGATGTTCAAACGAATCAGGAGAGGAGTTGTTAATTTTTAAACATTTTGCCGTCAGATTTTGTTAGTTTCATGTTTACTTAAAAAAGTTGATTGACAAACTTTTTAGTTTATAATTTTAACCAACACAGCATTAAAACATGAGTCATGAAGAAGTTTTTTTGGAAAACACTAAGTCAAAATATACAATAGGAAAAAGGGAATGTGACTTTGTAAGCAACTGGCACTACCCCAAAAAAACGCTTATTTCTCGAGATACAGACCACGGTGGGTGAATGGCTAATTTTGGCCATACTTTATATTTTTGATGGCGTTGAAAACGAAAATGGGGTTTATTTTGAATTTAAAATAGGGAAACATTGTCAAAATCACAATATTACCTTGAAAATATTAAAATTAAATAATGTTTTTCTTAAAATTAAAAGTTGCACTATTTTTTATAAAGGGCGGATTTACGTCATTGGAGACTTCAACGGAAGAGTAGGAATCAAAGATGAGACAGTAACGGATGTAATTGGAAGGTACGGTGAAGAAGTGAGAAATGATAATGGAAAACGATTAATAGAATTCTGCGTACTAAATAATTTAATAGCAACAAACACACACTACCAACACAAAGACATACATAAATTTACTAGGCAAGGACCAAGAGAATCAGAAAAGTCAATAATCGATTACATACTAGTAGAACGCGACAATCGAAAGGTAATTCAAGACGTAAGAGTCCGAAGAGGACCAGAAATAAGTAGTGATCATTATTTGTTGGAAGCTAGAATAAAGAATAAAAACAAAAAACCCCAGGACCATACAAAAGAAAACAAAAGAAAAATTGAATACGAATCAATCAGAACTTACAAGCTCAGAAACAAAGAGATTGCCCTAAGATACAAAGAAATGGTTGATTTAGAAATAGCAGCTCTGGAAAATGCAAATGATAGTAACAACCTACAACAAAAATGGCAATAATTTAAAAATATATTACTGGAAGCGGCGAAAAAAGTATGTGGCATTAGTAAAAGGAATGACAAGGTGAAACAAACAAACTGGTGGAATGCCGAAATAAAACAACAAGTGAAAACTAAGAAAAAACTTTGGAATAATTATTTAGGAAACAAAACAGTAAACAATTACAACAAATACAAAGAGGCAAGAACTGCAGTAAGAGATAAGATAAAAACAGAAAAGGAAAAGAGTTGGCATCAATTTGGACAACAGCTGGAACACAATAGCAAAGAAAATCAAAAACTTTTTTATAGAATATTAAAATCTCGGAGAACAGACAAACATAGTAAGGATATGAGAATTAAAAACAAAGAAGGAAAAATAATCACAGAAGAAAAAGAAATTATTGAAAGAAGGCGACAACACTTCCAAGAATTATTAACTACCACAAAAGAGGATAGGAATAAAGAAAACAGTAACGCGACAGGTAGTGAAGAACAGAGAACAAGCATCGAGATAACAATCGAAGATACAATAGAAGCAATAGGCAAACTTAAAAACGGAAAGGCACCTGGACACGACCATATACCGCCGGAAATGCTGAAGTACATGGGAATGAAAGGCGTAAAACAATTAGCTGAAATATTCAAAGAAGCAAGCAAAAAAGAAACAATACCGAAGGACTGGGAGATAGGAGTAATAGTGCCGATATATAAGAAAGGAGACCACAAAGATTGTAACAACTATCGAGGAATTACACTGTTATGTTCTTCTCTCAAAGTCTATGAAACAGTACTAGAAAAAAAGCTGAGAAACATTACAGAAACTACTTTAAATGAAGCACAGAGTGGCTTTAGAAAAGGACGAGGAGTGCAAGACGATATTTTCACGGTAAAACAAATAATTGAAAAAACGTTACTGTCTAAAAAGAAAGCATATATGGCCTTCATAGACCTGGAAAAGGCATTCGACAGGGTGAAACGACAAACTGTGTGGGACAGCTTGATAAGAAGAGGGGTTGACGATAAACTAGTTGAAATCATCAAAAGTCTTTATAAGCGAAATAGGAACTACATAATACATAAAAACATGAAATCAACAGAATTCGAAACAACTGAAGGACTAAGGCAAGGAGGTGTCATGAGCCCAACCCTCTTCAACATCTTTATGGACAAAATCATGATAGAGTGCACACCACAACTAAAGAAATTGCATGTAGGGTACAGGAATCTCCATAGCGTAACCATTTCGGAATGTGCATTCGCAGATGATGTAGTAGTTATCTCAGAAAAACAAGAAGACCTGCAAAATAACCTGCAAGCATGGAATCACGCATTATGTAAACAGGGTATGAAGATAAATACACATAAGACGAAGACCATGGTAATATCGCAAGAACCAGTCGTAATAAATATGCAAATTAATGAGGAGGCAATAGAACAAGTAAACCATTTCCAATACTTGGGCGTTACAATCGAAAATAATGGAAGGCAGGACATAGATGTTGAAGAGAGGATAAGTAAAACATCAAAACTATTTCATGCAATAAAAAATAGCTTCTTAAACAAAAAGGAAATCACAAGAAAAACCAAACTAACTGTATTCAACACCATATATAGACCAGTGCTCACATACGGCTGTGAATCATGGATACTAACTAGAAAACTAAAAAGCAAGATACAAGCCCTAGAAATGAAGTATTTACGAAGAGTTAGAGGAGTGACAATGAGAGACAGAATAAGAAGCACAGATATACGCACAGATCTTAAGACGAAATCTGTACTTGAGTATATTGAAGAAAAACAACTAAGTTGGTGGGGACACATGAAAAGAATGAAAGACAACATACCGGTGAAGAAAATAAGGGAAGCCAGGATACAAAAGAAAAGAAGTAGAGGAAGACCTAGAAAAGATTGGGGTACAGTAGTCGCTAAAATCATCCAAAGGAAGGGGAAAACAATAGCAGAAGCAAGCCGATTAGCATACAATAAGAAACAATGGTCAACATTTGTACACACGTGAAAGGATGTGCCAGTCCCGACACTGAAAAGTAAAAGGGACTCAAAAGACTATATATATATATATATATATATATATATATATATATATATATATATATATTTATGCACAGATATCAAAGTGAGGTCCTGACATTACGCGCACTTAGTGAGGACCGGTAGAAAACGTAGACATAATCGTTTCAACTCTTCATAGTGACCTTGACAAGTAAATAGCAATTAAAAAATGACGAGTATACACAAAAAAAATTACGTATATGTGCCCCGTATTGTTCAAGTATATTGCCACCCAAGTGAGGCCATTATACGCAGCTATTAAAGTGAGACTGTATATACTTTTTCGTTATGCGCACAAAGTGAGGACAACTTTACGTGTATATTTCCTTACAGCTCATCAAGTGAGGACCATACAGTGTTGTCGATAAATATGAGATTAATCGTTTCTACTGCCTTTTTCTGTACAACACAGTAAGAATTATTATTGTTTCGATGTTTCAGTCACTTGTAGTTATAAGAAGGATGTGGACTCTTTGTTCTTGCTCGTACTGTTTGTTAATTTTATAACATTTTAGTACCTCAGCATTAAATCACGGTAGCCTTATCGGAGACTAGCGTTAATAAAGAAATAGTTTTATATTTTTTAATAATTTACGTTAAAGATGGATAGGAAAGCAAGAATTTTGAAAATAGCGTTAGTTGAGAACAATAATAATCAAAATGGAGGATACAGTGATAGTTCAGTTATGTGAAATTTATATTGAACTTAACATATAAATATAAAAGCCCGACTTTTGATCTAAGGGGAACACAGTTTTTACGGTACATACATATCTGTCATTTGTCAACCCCTCCCTTCCATTTCCCCCACCCCTTATTTTTAAATAGGGAAGAGGGGCGTGTGCTAGCTCATTTGAAAGGATATTCAATTCTCTATCCAGTATTATTAACATTGACATAATTATCTATACAGAGTGTATTTTAGTATAGGTACTGTTGCCCCTGTCGATTTTCATTTTGAAACGACAATTTTCCAACCTTAATTTTAGTATACAAGATGATTTACTTAATTTAATTAAACTTAATGTACTTTTTACTGACTTAATTTTACAGTTATTCCACTAGATGGCAAATACAGTGAATATGTGCATATGTTTTATTTCGAATAATCATTTTAAAATAGTTTTAGTTTTCTATTTTCTCTGAAAATTGTTGCAAGCTTCTTGTTCTTATACCTAAAATCATGTCACTACAAATTTATACGAGACTACATATTAAGAGTATAGAAAGTATTATAATATATGACATACATGCTTTTTTCCATTTATTGAAGATATTTCACCTTATCCTGAAACAATGCAATGTGACCAAGTGTCCTCAACTAAAAAAATATATCCCACTATTTTGATATTAAATGTATTAGTCCAGAAAGCCACTGCGCATCCGCTAGGAAAAATATTCTAATTCGGATTTTTTGCACAATCTTACTCAAAAAGGACCCCTTTTAACAAATTTGCGTGTTGCCAGGACCAAAAGTTGGTCAAAAATTTTTTAAACGTTTTTTTTTGTTTTTTTCCTAAAATAATTTTTTTTGCATGGAACAAAATTTTTTTAGGCTTTTTGGATCATTCCAAACAGAAAAGGTCTTTAGTGACTTTTCTCTAAAGTTGATATTTTTTGACATATAAGCGATTAAAAATTGAAAAATTGCGAAATCGGCCATTTTTAATCCTCAAAAACTATGTGAAAAACTGAAAATTTGAATGTTGCCAAGGTAAGTAGATATTTTTTAAACATCGATTGATGAAATCCCGAAGAGTTTTTTGCAATACAGTATCAAAAACCCCTTTGTTTCTTAATTGCCAATCAAGCGTGCGCGAGACTATTTTCCACCGTTGCATGTGTATGCAGTATGGTGCAAATGAAAGGATTAAATTCGTTATTTCGTAAACCGGCGACTTTAAGGAAAAATCCCGAAACAGGTCGATTTTTATTTTTAAGTTATGATATTGTGACATATATGGTATACTAGTAACGTCATCCATCTGGGCGTGATGACGTAATCGATGATTTTTTTAAATAAGAATAGGGGTCGTGTGCTAGCTCATTTGAAAGGTTCTTCAATTCTCTATTCAGTAATATAAACATTTACATAATTATTTATACAGGGCGTCTAATAATTTAATTTTTTTGTCAATTTGCCAAATGATTTAATTTAATAAAAAATTTTTGGACACCCTTTATAAAAAATTATGTACATGTTTATATTACTGAATAGAGAATTGAAGAACCTTTCAAATGAGCCAGCACGCGACCCGTATTCTCATTTAAAAAATCATCGATTACGTCATCACGCTCAGATGGATGACGTCACTAGTATACTATATATGCCACAATATTATAACTTAAAAATAAAAACCGACCTGTTTTGGGATTTTTCCTTAAAGTCACCGGTTTACGAAATAACGAATTTATTCCTTTCATTTGCACCATACTGTATACACATGCAACGGTGGAAAATAGTGTCGCGCACGCTTGATTGGCAATTAAAAACAAAGGGGTTTTTGATATTGTATTGCAAAAAACTCTTCGGGATTTCATCAATCGATGTTTAAAGAATATCTACCTACCTTGACAACATTTAAATTTTCAATTTTTCACATAGTTTTTGAGGGTTAAAAATGGCCGATTTCGCAATTTTTCAATTTTTAATCGCCTATATTATGTCAAAAACTATCAACTTTAGAGAAAAGTCCCTAAAGACCTTTTCTGTTTGGAATGATCCAAAAAACCTAAAAAAAATTTGTTCCATGCAAAAAAAAAATTATTTTAGGAAAAAAGCAAAAAAAACGTTTAAAAAATTTTTTACCAACTTTTGGTTCTGGCAACATGCAAATTTGTTAAAAGGGGTCCTTTTTAAGTAAGATTGTGCAAAAAATCCGAATTAGAATATTTTTTCTAGCGGATGCGCAGTGGCTTTCTGGACTATATAGTTTGTACTATAACCCGTATTGAAATAGATTGCAACATGTGTGTGTGGTTGGGATATTGACTGCGAAACCTAAGGCTTCATTCGCCTAATCATATTTACCTTTGATTCTTATAACAATAAATAAAATTGATTAACATTTTATATCAATATTATTAGTGTTTTTAAACAATATCAGTGTGATATATCAGTATGATAAAGTCAAGATAAACAATACTATAACAGAAAGCTTTGAGGTCAAACAAGGACTGCGACAGGGTGATCCATTATCGTCTATAATGTTTAGCATATTACTAGAAAAGGTTATACAGGAAGCAAACATTAATAGAACAGGTCTGATCTACCACAAAAAGCATCAGTGCTTGACATTCGCAGACGATTTGGTAATCTTGGCTAGGAGCAAAATAGAACTTATAGAAACACTCATGAAACTCGAGGAGAGGGCAGCAACCAAAGGCTTGTATATAAATGAAGCAAAAACAAAGTATATGGAATGGACAAATAAGCAATTCGTTCGGGGGCAATACATAACAATGACAACAGCGAAGGGAACACAGTATAAATTCGAAGAAGTTGAGAGATTTGAGTACTTAGGAACTGTCTTCACAAGAGATCCTAACTGTGAAGAAAAAATATAAAAGAGAATTATGTCGGGCAACCGCGCTATATTTGCTTTTAATGGGTTGTTAAGAAGTAAACATATATCACGAAGAGCAAAACTAAGAACTTACAAGACCGTAATAAGGCCGATAGTAACGTATGCTTCTGAAACATGGGTCACAACAAAAAAACATCAAGAGTTGTTATTAGTTTGGGAGAGGAAAATACTGCGCAAAATCTTCGGTGGGAAAAACTTAAATGGACAATGGGTAAGAAGAACAAATAAGGAACTAACTGAGCTCTATCAAGATCCTAACATACTAGCAGTAATTAAGGCGCAAAGACTTAGATGGTTGGGCCATGTGCAGAGGATGATTCCATCTAGAATTCCCAGAATGGTACTATCTAGTGCATTGGCAGGGAAAAGACGAAGAGGAAGACGGAGGTCACGATGGAGTAATGAAGTTAGAGAAGATATGAGAAGAATTAACTTAAGGAACTGGGAAACAAAAGCGACTGACAAAAGGGAGTGGAAAAGAATAGTACATCAAGCCATGGGCCTACTAGGCTCGTAGTGCTTACATATTATAATATCAGTTTTCTAATATTATCCAGTTCCATATCCAGTTCCGAATCCAGTGGTTATATTTCTTCCGTATTGTTTAGTTTCGCTTCCAGTGATTGTATTTTTTTTCTTGTTTTTTTTTTGAAATATTTATTTATTATTCTATTACTATATTTTTTTATTGTGCTCATAATAGATTGCAACATTGTCTACAGACATGAATGCAGTAACAATAAATAAAAAAATCGGAGATCCACACCCCGGATTTGAAATCGAAACCTCTGCTTTACGAATCCGAGATCCGAGGTCTACCCACTAGGTCACTAGGCTATCGCTCTTAGACAACATTTTTTTCCTGAAACGGGGAACTTTTAAAGCCGGGTCTAGACTATGTAACAAAACATGCTAATAACAAAGTTGTACAACTTTGTTATGTAACTTGTTATAATATAGCATGAGTATCCAGACTATATAACAAAAAACAAAACAACAACATGCGCATAAATTTTGCAGCATTTTAGATGGATAGCTGGTAGGTTAGGTAATATATAAAATTGCGTCATATAAGTATGGAGGATCTCTTCATAGCAACAGCAGCTTGTGTAATATTGTGGAGGCGACACCGGCGTGTTAAATTAATATTTTGGATGTGTCCTTCATTAGCAGCTCGAGCAAAATATAGGTAGTGGTACAGCTCTTTTAGCTGATCTGGAAAGAGATAACATAGACCTATCGACAGGAGACATTAAATGTGATGGCAGTTTTAAAAACTTCTTAAGAATAGAAAGTTCTGATTTTGAATTTCTTATAAATGAAATCGGCCATAAAATAGACAGGAAAGACATTTCGAGATGCAATTCCAGTAAGAGAAAGATTAACAGTTATATTATTAGCAAAGTATATTTTTTAAACTTTTTACTCATTGTTTCAGAGAGGACGTATAACATTTCTGTAAAATTTAATTCCTCAGTATTATCGTCTTCACCTGTTCATGATTGAGTGTCACTGTCTGTTTGAATTGGTGTAGCTGGAGAAGTAGCGGATGTAGGTGTAGTGGACGGAATAGAAAGGCTCAGATATATTGTATGATTGAGTGCCTGTTTGAGTAGCTGATGAAGCAGTCTGCATCTGTGTAGCGAATGAAGTGAATGTTACAGGTTTTATGTCTGAACACTCTGCTCTGTAGAGAATAGTATTTATGTCAAATTTAGAGTTGATTTGCACCGATTTGCTGTTAAGGTTCCGCGTACTGCTTTTCTTTTGTTGGCTTGAGTTATAGGCGTACGTGCATTAGTTTTAACTACATTTTCTGTATCTATTTTCACTTCTATTTCAGTCTATTCATCGTGTTTTTTATTTGTTTTTTAAATCAATAAATGTAGCTCATCCCATAGCAATCCCATAATACTCGTTACTTACGAAATAGCTCAATTAAATGAGTAGTCAGTTCTTTCCACAATTTCATCGCGTAAATAACCCTACGTGAACAGAGTAAAGAAAAATCTAGCACAATCACTCCAGAATGAACAAGGCGATATGACTCCAACGGTTGCTGCTCGCGTAGGTACTATGCCAGAGAAATGTTTCAATAACATGTTTTTAGGTGTAGATCAGTCGCGGTGCGGTTTTATAACTTTCTTTGATGTTTACCGACATCTGTTGGATAACATAAAACATGCTATATAACCAGAAAAATGTTATACAACACTGTGTTTTAAAACTTGTTTATTTAAAATTTTGTAACAAGTTACAAAACTTTGTTATTTAACATGATTTGTTACATAGTCTGGACCCGGCTTAACGGTAACTTCTTATAGGTAATACACTACAATTTCTGAATATTTTTTCTGAAATCTATCGAATGGTACCAAACACGACCCCCACGGATGTGGGGGGTGGGTTACTTTAAAATCTTAAATAGGAACTCCTTTTTTTATTTCAGATTTGGATTCTTTGCGTAAAAATAAGCAACTTTTATTCGAAACGTTTTTTCTAAATACGGATAGGTGGCGCTATAATCGGAGAAAACGGGTGTTGGAAATGGAAAATTAAATTAAAATATGGAAAGTCCCCACTAAAATAGAAAATTTTACTTAACTGTTTTGGTTTTAGAACCTAATAATCACAACCCAATAGGTCCCCAAAGCGCTCGAGTGACTGCACATTTAGCATACTTTGCTCCCCTACTATATGTATTATAAATAATATGCGAAGTACTATATAATTATTAACCCAAACAACCATAATTCAACTTTTATTTACTAATAAAGAACTGGACGAAAGTGTCACATCAGCTTTTATGAAACACATGAATATTTACATAAAAAGGTAAGTAATCTGCTTGAAATCGATATTCCCAAAATCATCTAAAAATTGTTTATACTTGAGTACTTTGAGACTCTTGTATGAAATGTGAATACCGAAATACGATTAGGAATCTCCATTATATAATTTTTAAATAATACATAATTCTTAGGAAATGAAAGGTATTATACAAAAATGTTAAAAAATACTACCTACTAAAATTTTTTGATGGCAATAAATGATGAATTGGTTTATCGAATTTATTTTTAAGGTGATACAGTAGCGATCAACAGGTAGCCAAAACGCGTTCCAAGATTGAGGCTGTAATTTTGAATATTTTTTCGAGATATTTGGCACACGTATTTGTAATATAATAAAGAATGGCGGTACAGAGCCCAATTTGAAAAATATATTAATATGTGGAAATTACTCTGTAAATAAATACAATATTAAAAAAACGAGTCTGTACCGCCATTAAGAAGAACAAAAAAATACACTTTCTTCAAATAAACTTTTTTATCAGATGCCTAGATTTTGTGTCATTTTGGAACTACTAATGAAATAAAAAATTTTAGTAGTTCCAAAATGACACAAAATCTAGGCATCGGATAAAAAAGTTTATTTGAAGAAAGTGTATTTTTTTGTTCTTCTTAGTGGCGGTACAGGCTCGTTTTTTAATATTGTATTTAATTACAGAGTAATTTCCACATATTAATATATTTTTTAAATTGGGCTCTGTACCGCCATTCTTTATTGTATTACGAATACGTGTGCCACATATCTCGAAAAAATATTCAAAATTACAGCCGCAATCTTGGAACGCGTTTTCGCTACCTGTTGATCTCTACTGTTTCCTCTTAAGTAAAATATGTCATTTGGATATTTTTTTAAACTCGATAGATCCTAGGGACATGTCGGTAGATCGGTAGGATCATCACTTTTGGGAGTTTTGGGAATATCCCAATTGACAACGCAATATACACCGACGCCGTCTACAACGAGCGACGAATCAGAGATGCCAGATTGGGGTACTTTCGAACATTTTTAGGGTAATTTGAAAGCACATGGGAAAATTTTTATAGGTTGAATTGGTTGGGGAATTTTTCGGGAGGAAAATTGAGCAAACTGAATTGCAATATAAATGTAATGTAACATATAACATTATATTAACATTATAACCTATCGAGTATTTGCTTCTGATTAAAAAAACCGAAAAATGGTTTTTGGAACAACCGCTTTTTTTGACCAGTTATACCCGCCAGGTTAAACCGTAAGTAAAAAACCGGTATAACCGAAAACCGGTTTTTTGTTCAACAACCGCCATCCCTACCTTGGTTGTTACAAATACAGTTCGCTGGAATAAGTTTTACCCCCTTATTAACTTATTTATTTTTAGCACATAAGAAAAACGCTCGGATAGGTCGATTTTTAAAATAATCATAGTATATTATAGCGTCAATGTTTCGAACTTTACGCGATCCCTCTTCTTCAGGTGATAGGCACAACTTTGATTTTTTTAAATAGGAAAGTAAGTACATCATGTGACACCTCATTTAAAGGCTTTTTTCTACAACCGTGTTAAAAATGCAATTTTTAGAACTCCATACGTGCGTTAAAAATGCTACTTTAAGGCAGGGCCAGTTTTAGGTTCTGAGGGCCCCTGGCAAAATAAAATTTGGCGCCCCTTCATATAAGAATATACAAATTTAATGCAAATATAAAAAATAGGAAAAAATCAAAATTTTACCATAAAGAACTATGTAAAAATATATTTATTTAAAAAATAGTAGGATAGTTATTACTTATAACTTATCCAACATAGGGCATAGCATAGCGAGCACATTCAAGCGACGAAGAAGCGAGGTAAAAGATAAATGCACATTATCAACAACCAGTAAAAAATGTGTATAAATAACTATTTAGATGGAAAATAAGCCACAATTAAATTGAAAAAAATAATTTTATTATCGTTTTGACGCCCAAATCGGGTGACGTTGTCAAAATACAAAATACTACTAAATTAAACAAAAATGTTGTTGCTTAGTAAAAAATTCGTCTAATAATTTATTTAATCTGACTCATTTATAGCATTTAATGTGTATAAATCTTCTACAAGACCAAAAAACATGTTGATTGTGCGCAAGATATAGCTGCATCCCCAATAACTAAATTGAGGGAGTGGCATCCACTTAGCGTAAAATAGCATGCGGATATTCTTTGCAAACGCGAGCTTGTACATCTTTATTTTTTCTCTTCCTTTTAGAGCCGTTGTGATATCCTTGGCCTTACAATCATTTATGCAAATTCAAATAAAATCATTCATTATTTTTTTTATTATCTCATGAGCTTTTTATTATCTCTATGACTCGATACCTATAGAACCAAACTATGGTTTTAGGTATCGAGTTACTAGGACAAACAATATGCTGCATACTAAAATTAAACCCGGTACTGTGGGATAAGAACATCAGTATAAAAACAAAAAGAAGAAAATAATATAACACCATGACAAAAAGTATTCTGAATAATGGGTGTGAAAATTGAATAAAAAATACGAAAACCAAATGCAAAATAAGAGCAACAGAGATCGAATACCTAAGTAGAAGCTGTAGAAGGGATAGAATAAATAACATAGAGATTAAGAAAATAATGGTAATGAATTCAAGGGATAATAGACAACATAGAACAAAAGAGATTAACCTGGTACGGGCATGGCAGAAGAGCAGACCAAAATCGTTGATAAACAGAATAACAGATTGGAGCCCGATAGGAAAAAGGAAGAGAGACAGACCCCGAAAATCTTTTGGAGATAAAATGGACTAAGCAATATTAGAAAAGAAACCTGCAGGACTGGAAAAACAGAAAGAACTGAAAATAACGGTCAAGTGAAATAATACAGGAAAAACTATGGAAATCCAGGGTGGTCAAGAAAAAACAGGATGTTTCTAAATAAATGCGACAAACTTTAAAGGGTAATTATATATGAAAACATAATGACAGTTTGCTCTATAAGCGTATGTCAGCAAATACTTCGTTTCCGAGATATGGGGTGTTGACATTTTTCTTACAAACTGACGATTTCTTTATTGTTCTAAAACCGGTTCAGATATGCAAATGAAATTTGATGTGTTTTAAGAGGTAATTATTGCGCATTTTTTGACATAAAATTAATAATTTTATATCTACTGTTGAAATGGTGTGAATTTTTTTAAAGAAAAACATAGTACGCCACTAAGATATTTCAAATAACAAATGATTTTGGAATTACTCGTTCAATTTATGATATATACAAAAATCTATTATTCCTTTTTTTTTCATACGTCGTTCGTGCCGTTTTTATGCAAAAAGTGAAACATCTTAACGCGTACAAAGTATTCGAAATAAATTTCTATATATTCATATTATGAAAAAGAACTTGTCAATTCTAATTCACATAGATATACAGTGGAACCTCGATTATCCGTCTCTCCATTAACCGTCACCTCTGTTAACCGTCAGGGTCCGTACATAAGTTTAATTGAATACATAAGCAAAAATTGAGTCATCAATTCATTTTGTTTGAGCATTGAGATAAGCCAAACGAATGGTTGATTTGTGATGTGGATGCAAACAGCTATCAAATGCTGACAAATGATGAAATCGATGAAATGGCAACAGAGGGGGACAAAACAGATTCAGAAGCTGATACAGACTTGGAATTTGACGGTGGCAATATCGATGATACTATTGCAACTATACAAAGATTTGAAGAAGCTAAATTTGATTAAAGAAGCTAGAGAAGTTGCATAGCACATACAACAATATGTGCGATCTTTGATGTTAGGATCTCAAATAGGGGCTGATTCTTTGTTTTCTAAAGGAGCTCTGACACCGGTTCAATAAAAAACTTAAACATGAGCAAAAAAGGAATAGAATAATTAAATGAGGCGCAAAGAGGTCCACTTACCAATTCAATCCCTGCATTTGGTCTTCAAGAGGGCCCTCAGCTGCATTTAACACTGCACCAAGTCCATACACGAAAAAAGCCTTACCAGCTAGGCTTTTACACCGGCAAACGAGCGAGCCCTTGGTTGAGTGGCAACTTACGAGCCATTCATTGTAGAGGCACTAGCTTCTCTTACTTTTGACGAACACTACCAGGCTCCAGTTTTTGCACTCATTAAAGCAAACCTCTTTTATATCGCGATAAAAGGCAAAATAACTAGAGTTGGGACCATTTGCCTTCCTCGTTTAAATAAGTTAATTCAAATTTAAAGGAAAATACAACATTCTCCCCCACCAAAATGCAGCTTTAAATGGTGCATTTTAAAACTATTACAAGCTAATAAACTAAAAAAAAAATAACCCAAGTCATGGCACTTTGGAATAAATCCCAAAAAAAATTAAACAATATAATACTAATAATAAGATCAACAAAAAAAAACTAAGGAATTATTTAACTAGGCAGAGGACACAGCTTCACCAGGGGGCGTCGAAGAATTCCCTTTGTGGTCTTAACATCTGCAACTCTTATAATTCCATCCTGTCCCGGAAATACTTGGGATATTCGTCCCAAACGCCATTGCGAGGAAGGGATATTATCATCCTTTATAAGGACCATCGTTCCGAGTTCGATAGGTTTTAAATTATCGGATGAAGTCCATTTACTGCGCTGATGCAAAGTATGCAAATATTCTTTGCTCCAGCGTTCCCAAAAAGTTTTATGCATTTGATTTATTAACTTCCATCTCATCAAATGAGATGCAGGAATATACGCTCCATCAAGAGGTTCAAACACAGCCGAAAGAGGTTCTAGATTTAAAAAATGACCCGGCGTTAGAACTGACAAATCAGTAGGATCAGAACTTATAGGGGTCAAGGGCCTAGAATTAAGATACGATTCAATCTGAATTACGACCGTGTTTAGTTCCTCATATGACAAGATCTGATCACCTATAACGCGAGCTAGGTGCGTCTTTACTGACTTTATTCCCGCCTCCCATAAACCGCCAAAGTGGGCAGCAGATGCAGCATTAAAATGGAAGGAAATATTTTCATTTGAAACAGCATTTTTCATGAGGTTAAGGTATTTAGCAGCGCCAACAAAATTACTGCCACGATCAGAATATAAATTATCAACCCTACCACGACGAGCTATGAAACGCTGCAAAGCAGAGAGAAAAGTCTCACTAGATAAATTACTAGCTAATTCTAAATGAAGAGCTTTGGTGGCCATGCAAACAAAGAGGCACAGATACACCTTACAAGATTTAGCTCCTCGATAGCGATTCATCACAACATAAAACGGTCCACCAAAATCCATACCTGAATTCAGGAAGGGTTTAACCTGGGAAATTCTAACTAGGGGTAAGTTACCCATTGGAGGTTGGTAATTTCTAGGATTGTGCCTCCAACACTGTATACATTTTGACAAAACCGAGCGTATAGCACGCTTAGGAGACAAAATCCAAAATGACGGGGCAAGCAAAAAACTAACTGTACGCAGCCCAGCATGACAGTATCGTTTATGGTAATAATCAATCAGCAAATAAGTTAATCGACTTTCGCGAGGTAGGATGCAAGGAAATTTCTTATCAATCGAAACAGACAAATATCTAAGACGACTGCCAACCCGTAATACTCCTTGATCATCGATAAAGCAGGACAACTTTCGAAAAGGTTTGGAAAAAACATTTCCCTCGAACTCCCTTTCAAAATATCGATGTTGAGTATATTTAACTAGCATAATCAACGACTCATAAAGTTCCTTTGAACTTAAGGGACCTTCTCTCTTATCATTGGGGAATTTTGAATTCCAAGCAAACCTCAAGATCCAAGCTATAAGTCGTCGTATAAACGAGAAATCGGAAATGTCATTCAATAGATTCTCAAGAAAATTATCATCATTAACACAAGCCAAAGTTACCACACGCTCCTCATCAAGCATTTCAGCACACTCAGAAAAGCAACAGGAAGCGTCTGGAATGGGATCTGTGTTATACAAAAACTCAGGACCTGCAAACCAATGAGATTGCTCCAACATTAGAGCAGGTAAAACACCTCTGGAAGCCAAATCAGCGGGATTCTGAACAGAAGGAACATAAAACCAACTATTAGGAGAAAGGCGTTCCTGTATATATGAAACCCGGTTAGAAACAAAAGTTTTCCAACGATGAGGAGAGGATTTTATCCAACTTAGAGCTACCTGAGAATCGGACCAAGCTACCAATTTTTCGATTTTAAGTTTAGGATCTAATACTCTGACTACAAACTGCATGAGTTTAGATAGTAGAACTGCAGCGGACAGCTCCAAACGTGGAATGCTTACAGTTCTTATGGGAGCCACTTTTGACTTCGCGCAAAGAAAAAAGACAAAAACCTGACCATCTGGTAGAACAAAACGCAAATAAATAACAGCGGCATAACCCTTTTCACTACTGTCACAAAACCCATGTACCTGACAACAAATATACCTGGACACGAATATGCACCTAGGTATTTCAAGCTGTGCAAGGGATAACAGTTGTTCCTTATAATGGTTCCAAACTTTACAAATTGAGTCTGGAGGAGATTCATCCCAGTCGATTCCGGACAACCATAAACGTTGGATAAGGTGCTTCGTGAACAAAGTCATGGGAGCTAGAAACCCTACAGGATCAAACACTCGGGCCAATTCAGACAACATACTTCTCTTAGTACAAGATTTGTCCAGAGCTGTCACTTCAAAAGAAAAACAATCCAACTGTGCATTCCATACAAGTCCAAGGATTTTTAGAGGTGACGAACAACTATTATCATCAAAGGAAATAGGTTTCTTACCAATATGCGACTCCGGTAGACCTTCTAATAATCGCATATCATTGCTCGACCACTTACGCAATTCAAACTGACCTCGAGATAACAAGGATATTAACTCATTCCGAAGATCTAGCGCAATTTCTAAGGTATCACCACCACAAACTATAACGTCAACATAAGTACTCGTACGCAAAACTTCAGCGGCAAGGGGAAACTCTCTACCTTCATCTTCACTCAGCTGCAACAAAGTCCTTAAAGCAAGAAAAGGAGCTGATGATACACCATAAGTAACTGTTAATAACCGAAATTCCTGTAACTCTTCATCAGGAGAGAATCTAAAAACAATCCTCTGATAATCACAATGACTTTTCTCAACTCGTATCTGCCTATACATCTGCTTAATATCCGTGGATAAGACATATTTATGAAGTCGAAAACCCAATAAAATAGTTAAAATATCTTGTTGTAGTTTCTTTCCAGTAAACAAGCACTGATTAAGAGAATTCTGATTTCCAATTCGAGCAGAAGCATTAAATACAACTCGCAACTTGGTAGTCAAACTATCAGGTTTTAATACAGCATGGTGAGGAATATAGTAACAAGATAATGGACGAGAAGTTTCTGACACAAGCTCCATATGATGCAAATCCAAATAATCTTTCATAAAGGTACAATATTCCTGATAAACACTAGGATTTTTCAAAAGCCTTTTTTCTAAGGAAAGGAAACGATTTACAGCTAACTCAAACATTCCTGGAAAAACAGGAGATAATTCCCTGAAAGGTAGAGCAACGGTATAACGACCAGAGCCGTCTCGACAAACATTCTCAACAAAATTTTTCTCACAAAGAATATCTTCAGGAGCTGAACATTCTACTTCAGGAACAGTTTCTAAACTCCAAAACTGCTTTACAGACTCCTCCAACGAAACCATTTGATCCACGTGACAAAACAACGAGGTGGCAGATGTCATAGGAACCGAACTACAGGGACCCATAAGGACATAGCCAAAAACGGTATTAAGAGCATCAGGCATACCTCTAGGAGTTTGAACTTTACCTTCTAATAATAACTGAGAAAAGATATCAGCTCCAAGCAATAAGTCCACCTTACCAGATAGATGAAACCGAGGATCTGCCAACTTTAAATTAGCAATATAAGACCAATGCCCAACATCCAAACTAACAACGGGTAGGTCCTCACAAATTTTTGGCAACACAAACGCCTCACAATTAAAAATAGGATCCACTCTATCCACAGGTTTTATCTGAA
This sequence comes from Diabrotica virgifera virgifera, assembly GCF_917563875.1. Lineage (NCBI taxonomy): Eukaryota > Metazoa > Arthropoda > Insecta > Coleoptera > Chrysomelidae > Diabrotica > Diabrotica virgifera. Next base: position 170,081,717 of record NC_065449.1, on the reverse strand, counting down.
GATCAACTCGACCAACCACTGTACTTTTTATAGCACCAATACCTTGTACCGATAAGGTAGCAGAAGAATGTCTAATACCTAACTGACGAATACAAGACTGAGATACAAAAGAGGTCATGCTGCCCCCATCAATTAAAGCTCGAACAGGTTGATACAATCCACAACCATCCATAATTTCTACCACAGCAGTAGCTAACAAAACGCTCGAGTTTTTTGAGGTAACACTACCTAATGATGCAGCATGTGAGCTCAATGTTCCAGTATTAACCTGAGCATCAGAAGAAGCAGTAGTTGGAACGGCAGCAACAGAAGTAGCGCCTTGAGTGGCACTTTCAGAACTTTTAAAATGTAAAAGACTATGGTGGGATGAATTACAATGACAACAACGAGCGGTGACACTACAACTACGAGAATCGTGTTTTTCTAAACATTTAAAACAAAGACGCATTCTCTTACAAGCGTTGTACCGTTCATAAGGAGATTTATTTAAAAATAAAGAACAATCTTTTAAATGGTGATCGGCAGAACATAACGAACAAGGCGTCGCATTAGGCTTCGAAAAAAAACTATAGCGATTATTGACTTTAGAACCATTTTTATTTGCATTATGTTTAGAAGGCGATTTATTTTTTCTATTAGAATCCTTGGGAGAACAAGGCGACAACAAGGATGAGTCAAACGAAATGCATTGACTTTCTAAGAAATCAGATAATTGAATAAAAGTAGGCATTTCACTAGAACCATGTAATAATTCAAAACGTTGGTGAGTCTCCTGGTCAAGCTTGGTGAGAATTTTGTAAGCTAACACAAAATCCGAAATTTTATAACCCAAATTTTCTAAAGCTGATAAATTTTCCGAAAAGGTATCAATTAAATTACTATAACTATCAGAATTCTTAAACATAGTTGCGGGAGCTTCTTCAATTTTGCACCAATGTGCCATTGCACGCAAACGTTTATTTAAATACCTATTTTTTAATTTATCATAAATCCTAATATAATTTTCTCTAGCTAAAGGCAGGGATTTAGCTAACCTTAAAGGAGGCCCTTCTAAACTTTGAATCAAATACGTTAATTTTTCCGTATCATCAACGTTAGGTCTACGGTACACAAGCGCATCGAATAAGTCAAAAAAAGTAATTGCTGACGTAAAATCACCGGAAAATTTAACTAATTCTAACTGGGGCAAGCGAACATTACTAGGAGGTTGTACTGCATTCGAAGCGGCGATATTTTCCTCATTCTTTTGACTATTATCATCATCTTCAAAGAGATCCGCGAAATTAGCCTTGATCTGATAATAATCATTCAAAAATTGGGAACGAATAATGTCCTCAGAATCTAATTGAGCATCCGTAGGTTCAGAGTTCAAAAGATTTGTAACGATGTTTTGATGATTTTTATTAAAACTCTCCAAAACATCGTCTAATTCTGAGTACCGAACACGAAAAAGCGACTGCTTATGAACCTCTGTAAGAGCAGAATTGGATAAAGACAATAACGTTCCTAAATCGTTCATTGCCATTCTCCTTTGAAAGGTATATTTTTTCAATTTGTCAGCCATTGTGGAGAAAAAGAATAAAAATTTATTTAACGTAATCAACGGTAAAATTAAAAATACAAATAATCAACGATCCCCTGGTCAAGCTGCCACTGGCATAAAGAGAACGCAATTTTAACTATAAATAAATTCAAATAGCTAATATTTTCAAGTTTAATGACCTAAACAATTAAACTTAATAAATTTATCAAAAAACAAGAATCCTTATCAAGCTGCCGTAAAGGCGAGGACTTTAAAATTTGAAAACTCACAAAATTCTGTGTATTGAATACCTGAAAACCATTCAAGGTCAACCAATTGACATTACCTGCTAGACAAGAAAAGAAGCAAAAACTGTACGCAATGTTTTTTGGGCGTTATTTCAAAATGCAAATTTTATTATCTTATTCAAAATTAATTGTTAACAAGCAATTTTGTATACAAGCGAGGAAAAACAAGCCACCCCAACAATAATTGAACAATTAATTATAAAAGCAATAAAGTTTAAATTCTTTAAAAAACCGACTATCAAAACACCTCAAAAAACAATATCCGGCTCGAAGCACCAAAATGTGCGATCTTTGATGTTAGGATCTCAAATAGGGGCTGATTCTTTGTTTTCTAAAGGAGCTCTGACACCGGTTCAATAAAAAACTTAAACATGAGCAAAAAAGGAATAGAATAATTAAATGAGGCGCAAAGAGGTCCACTTACCAATTCAATCCCTGCATTTGGTCTTCAAGAGGGCCCTCAGCTGCATTTAACACTGCACCAAGTCCATACACGAAAAAAGCCTTACCAGCTAGGCTTTTACACCGGCAAACGAGCGAGCCCTTGGTTGAGTGGCAACTTACGAGCCATTCATTGTAGAGGCACTAGCTTCTCTTACTTTTGACGAACACTACCAGGCTCCAGTTTTTGCACTCATTAAAGCAAACCTCTTTTATATCGCGATAAAAGGCAAAATAACTAGAGTTGGGACCATTTGCCTTCCTCGTGTAAATAAGTTAATTCAAATTTAAAGGAAAATACAACACAATATTCATCGAGTAGTATTCTCAACAAGGACAAGCCAATAAAATAGATTGCATGATTGACTCCGATTAAGAAATTCAGATGTTGCAAAATGTGAAGCAACAGTAAAACAAACAAAGATTTTAGAATATTTTAAACCAAATTGATTCGATTACCCATTCACAAAATAATCCTTCTTATAATGTGAAACAAAAAATACAAATAAAATTTAAGAGCTGTACTCTGACCTTTTAATTTTTTTAATGTTCTGTTAACCGTCTTTTCGATTATCCGTCATACCCTTGGTCCGGTGCCCTGACGGATAATCGAGGTTCCACTGTACCTGGTTTGTTTTTTTTTATTTCAAATTACACACCCAAGGACACACGACAATGTTGATAAAGCAAAGTTTACAGAACAGGAAGACAAAACTATTTAACCATTGAGGCTATAATGACAAGCAGCAGTATAATATTATCACTGACTATTCATAAATTTGTTGATACTTCGTAAATCTGATCTTCGTGTATTTTAAGTATGTATGTATAACATTGTAATACCATAAAAGTGATAGGTATTACCTGACAAATGACCTTTAAAAGCCATAACAATTTTTAGGTTGCATTATTTTTATTAGAGAATTTTTGTGAGCTAGAAATAGTTTTCTTATTGTTACAATTATTTAATATTAATTGTCTTAGGAGTAATCTTAGCCCAAAGATAATCTATAAAGTCCAAAAAAATAGTGAATGTAAAAAATATTATATTTTTTTTTGTTTAGCTAATGCCTCGACAACTAATGGCCATTGGCATGGTAGGTACGGTAATTTTGAACAGTTAGGTACCTAGTGTCATGTGTAAGTAGTGTGTGTGTTGAGTAAGTGGCTTGTTACTTTGCAATGTCGACGTCATTGTCTTTGCAAAGAGACGCTAATTGTATCCGAACGTCTGCCCCGAACGTCTATTTACCCCCCTCCACGGAGGGGGGTAAATATTATATTTATATATCAGCGTCTCTCAAAATTTGGCGCCCCCAAGTTCTGGCGCCCCGGGCGGTCGCCCGGCTCGCCCGCCCCTTTATCCGGCGCTGCTTTAAGGCACTAGTGCTTTAAAATTTTTATGGCACTGCAATTCGTATTGATCGTATAGGCAATTTTGATGCAATGTCAAAAAAATATAAAAATGGAATGTCAGTCAAGTTCAAGTAAAAGTTTTTGTAGATATTGTCCTGTAATTACGTTTGTAGAAAAAATTTTGCATGATATGCGTGTTAAAAAGTGCATTTTTAAGGCACTCATGTGAATTGCAAAACTCGCTGTCGCTCATTCTGCAAACTTTCACATGCATGCCTTAAACGTGTACTTTTAACACTTATATCATAAATAACTATTGAAATACTGATTACAAAAATTTATAGTATTTTAAGCCTTTCTGAGAGCATATGCGCAAAAATTTCGCTCGAATTATTTTTAAATGCGTTCATTTTTTTCGAATACTGAGAAAACCTTAAGTATTTTTAAAAAATTTAAACGCAGAAAGAAATATTATTGTATTATCCATGGTCGAAAGTCCTTGAGAACTTCTATAATATTTATTTTAATAAGTCACAGGGGTGAAAAAAAATAGTCTGATTTTTAATTTTAAATATATATTACAAAAGAAACTTTTTGTTCATTATAAGGGACTTTCTGCCCTCGGGAATAATGTAGTCTTCTATTTTGCGTTTAAATTTTTTAAAAATACCTATTAGTTATCTCAGGAATCGAAAAAAATAAATGCGTTTAAAAAGAACTCGACCGAAATTTTGCGCCTACGCTCTCAAAAAGGATTAAAGTATTAAACATTTTTGTACTGTTTGAATTTATGCGACGATTGACGATCCACTGTTTTAAAGATTGGTTGAACAGATGTTGCCAGTTGTATGGTCCTCACTATGTGTATCGTAAGTTATTCAACAGGGTATAGAATATACATGGTTAGAAAATATACGCCAAAGTCAGCGCCTCTATGCGGAAAATCTCTGAACTAAAAATTGATGTGGACCATACAAAGTGAGGTCCCACTTTTTTTTTGTAAAAAAACAGTGTTTGCTATCAGTACATGTCTACGAAAAAGTCTTACATTGATTGACTAAGTGAGGTCCGTATACTGGACCTCACTTTGTACAGGACCTCACTTCAACCGCAGTTTCTTTTGATATGTGGCTCACTTCATACGCTGGGAGTAAATATATATATATTGACTAAAATCTCAAACTGCGTCCCTGATGATGTTAACGACTGTTAACGAAATATTGGAATCGTAGAAAAGAGTACACTGAGTCTTCTGTTAACCCAATAATTTGTAAATTGATATATATATATATATATATATATATATATATATATATATATATATATATATATATATATATATATATATATATATATATAATATATTAATCTTACGCTATAATATATTGACTAATAATCAATAAATATATAATTATAATAAAATATTAAATAAATATAATAATTAATAGAATTAAATGGTTTTATTAAAAATTGTGTTTTATTTATATCGATATTGATGTTCTTTCTATAGTACTAATTTTGATCATATTGATATCGAGTATCGAGTCGAGTGGAGTATCGCAAACTAAAGTGCATTGTAAATGTAACATTGTAATCTGTTGGATTAAAAAAACCGAAAACCGGTTTTTGGAAAAACAGGTTTCTTTTGGCCGGTTATAACCGCCAGGTTAAACCGTAAGCAAACAAACCGGTATAACCGAAAACCAGTGTTTTGTCAAAAACCGTCATCCCTAATCTGGAGGTTCGAGGGTTATCGGCACTAAATTGATGCAAACAGATTACTTGGAGGTTTTTGGGGTCTCTGAACACAATAGTCCAGTCGGGTTAGACGAATAGCAGGCCTAACCTTGCATTAGGAGCTGCCCCAAATTTTATTTTTTTAATCCTTAGGGGGGGTCAATAGTAGTACAAATTTAAAATTTCAAATGAATTCCGCCATTGCGTTAGCCGCTATCTTGATTTTAAACGAGAACCGTTTTTGCTCAATATCTCCGCCATTTTCAACTTTTCGACAAAAAGTATAACAACCAAAATTGTTGAAAATATAATTTTCTATCATTTCTATTTTTAAAATTTTTTCGTGCCATCGATATTTTCCGAGTTATAGCGAAAAATAATGACAGTTATATAAATAGAGCATAATTATTGAATTATCTCGTTTATTGTTAGTTTTTGGACAAAAATGTTCCTATACAAAAATAGAGAGAATTAAATTCTACATAATTTTAGTTTGTTTTATTTTTTTGCTAAAGTTAATATTTAAGGTAGATAGTATGTATGCGATAATGGCGCGAGCGTAAGATCTGATTGATTTTGTAGGAATTGTTTTTGTTCAATATCTACGCCATTTTCAACTTAAATTGTTTCAAATATGATTTCCTACGATTTCTTTTTAACAATTTCTTTCATGCGGTTGATATTTTCCGAGTTAAGTGGGAAAATAATAAAAAGTGGTGGGGGGAGTATAATTACTGAATTGAATCTTTTTTCCGAGCTGCCCCACATTTTATAATTCTATCCTTTAGGGGAGATCAATAGTAGTGTAAATTTAAAATCTCGACTGAATTCCGCAGTTGCATTAGCCGCCATATTGATTTTAAAGGAGAACCTTTGTTGCTTAATGTCTCCGCCATTTTCAACTTTTCGACAAAAACGGTAGAAACTAAAATTGTTAGAAACGCAATTTCCTACAATTTCTTTTCCACAATTTTTTTATGCGATCAATATTCTCCGAGTTAAGGAGGAAAATAGTGGAAGCGGAGGGGAAGAATAATTATTGAATTGTCTCATTTATTCTTAACTTTACGACATAATTGTACATAAACAAAAATAAAGAGAACTATATTTTATACAATTTTTAAAACTTCCAAGGAAACACCAACCAAACTAAGTACATAAAAGCAGGGGCGTAACAGAGGCCCCCGCAGCGTGAAGCTTGCGGGGGGGGGGGGGCAATCGCTTAGGGGCCCCATCTTGTCCTCTGATATTTTGTAAAAATCTGTTTTTGTTATATTATTTTACATTGTGTGTTTAAAATGAAAAACGTAAATTTATAAATAGACGTTTTTGCCAAGTATTTGCCAAATCTCATAATATCTAGAAACTTAATCCCTTCCGGCCTACCGAAATTTTATGGTAACGACAATAAACTAATATAATACTTTGAATATAAGAAATGGGTTTTATCTTTAATCTTCACCTACGTTTAGTATTTCGATACAATTATCCAGAGGCGTAACAGAGGCCCCTACGGCATGAAGCTTACGGGGGCCCCAATATGTCAAGGGCCCCATCTTGTTGTCTAATACATGTAAAGCTGTGTTATTATATTATTTGTATACATACGTTTTTTAAGCAGTGAAGTATTGAAAATGAAGTTGTCCATCCGAATTAATAAATTCTAGATATATTCGCTGATAGTAGACAGTGTACGAAGAAAGTTGTTCATCTCATAGAAATGTAAGTCGTCATAAACAATGCATGAATACACCAATAGCTCAGTAAATTACAGTTTTGGAGTGAAATTATCAGCGTCCCGACGCGCGACGGACGTATTTACTTGACAATTTGGATTTAGGTTCTAGTTACACTCCATTTCAAAGTTGGATTTATGCCGTTGGTTGCTTTTACTTCGGGGGGTGACACCCCTCCTTGGGGAAAAACATACGTTTCAAATAAGTCTGGAAATGTATAAATTGACTAATTATAAACAACTTTTGTTCTTCTATTGAGTTTCTTTATCCATGCTAATACTTTAGAAGTAATTTGCGAATGAAAATGTTTATTTTTCAAAAAAAAAATTTTCAGACGGGTTTTTCGCAAATAACGCAAATTACATATTAGATATCGAAAAAATATTTGTAGCAAAAATGTAGCTTATAAGGTACAGAAAATGGTGTACTTATTCATGAAATCTTGAACACTAAAAGCACAGTTAAAGCTCATGAAAAATTATTCTTATTTGTCCAATTCCAAATCGAAAATTTCAACATAAAATAACAAAAAATTAAGCAATTTTCGGAAAAAACTCTTAAAACTTTTTTTAAATGTTTCGAAGAAAGCTTTATTTTTATTTTTTTTATAAAAGTTTCTAGCACCAAAACTATACGAGTTACGCTCAAAATAAAGTTGGCCCCTTTTTTGGTAAAAAAAAATCGTGAAAATCTGCCCCTATTTCGCACCCCAAATAAAATTTATTATTAGCACTTTACCATTTACTTTAAATATTTATTGTTTATATGATCTGTAAGTTTGACCGGTTCGAAGTTCTTTGAAAAAATTTAAAGGTTTTTTATTTTGGAAAAATGGCTTTTTTTTTCAAAATAACTTAAAAAGTATTAGTGATTCGAAAAATCTCAAAGAGTAAAGAAATGTAGGTAGGTCTTGCTTTTATACATATTTTGGCTTTATTTTGTTTTTATGTAAGACAAAAATTGGTTCAAATACGGCTGTTTAAAATTTGCATATAATCGTGATTAGTGGCTCGTTCAAGCCCTTCAACTAGAACCCTTTTAAAAATAAGCACTTTGAACCGGTGAAACTTACAGGTCGTATAAAAAAGTTATATTCGGAAAAATGAAAAAATACCCATGAACGATCACATCAATCACTTATTTTGTATTTGCTGTCTTTTTCTATAACAAACGTTTGTTATTTATAGAAAAAGACAGCAAATACAAAATAAGTGATTGATGTTATCGTTCATGGGTATTCTTTCATTTTTCCGACTGTAGGTAATTTGTCAGACGATAATGATTAATTTCATTTAGGGTGCTAAATAGGGGGAGATTTTGACAATTTTTTACCAAAAAATGGGATTAACTGTATTTTGAGAGTAACTGGCTTAGTTTTGATGCCAGAAACTTTTGTCAAAAATAAAGCTTCTTTTAAACACTTTTAAAAAGTTCTAATGAGTTTCCCCGAACAGTATTTCATTTTTTGGTTATTTCACGTTGAAATATTCGATTTGGAATTTGACGAATAAGAAAAACTTTTCATGAGCTACAAGTTTTCTTTTACTGAGTCGATATACTTCATTTTTGTTTAATTTTTTTTTATAAGCTAGATACATTTTTGCTAACAATATGCTTTTCGATCGAATACTTACTCTTTGAACTATTTGCGAAAAATCGCCTAAAAACGTGTTTTTTTTTTGTTGAACAATAAACATTTTTTCTCATAAATAACTCGAAAAGTCTTGAGTTGCCCACTTCGGTGGTGACACTGAAAATTACACGGTATCGCCATAGTTTATATTGATTTACTGGGCTGTAACACATATAGGTATTTGTTACACATGTCGCATTTAGTTATTTTTTAAAGGGGGCCCATTTCCAATTCTGCGGGGGGCCCCGAAGGAGTTTGTTACGCCACTGCATAAAAGACATAAATAATAACTTATATGCATTAAGTTCACTTAATTTTATTAACTAGCGTGTTTTGTTGGTTGAATTTGTCTGTCGATAATTCAGTTTCATGTCAGCTAACATATTTTAATATTTCAACAATGTTTTTTTTTAATTTTGGACCCCGTTGGGGGAATTTACCCATCCCCCTCTTAGACCCGCCACTGGTTCTCTTCAAAAATTGTAGTAAATCGTAATTGCAACAATTTCAGTCCTTACACTTTTTGTCGAAAAGTTGAAAATGGGGAAGATATTGAACAAAAACAATTGCTTTAAAATCCATCGGGTCTTACACTCGCGCTTTTACCGCATACGTACTACCTTAAATATTGATTTTATCGAAAAAATGAAGGAGATCAAAATTGTATAAAATTTAATTCTCTTTATTTCTGTATAGATTAAAATTTGTTGTAAAAGTAATAATAAACGAGATAATTCAATAAATCAATAATTATGCTTTAACTGTCACTGTTTTTCCCATAACTCGGAAAATATCAACCGCACAAAAAAAATTATAATAAACGAAATTATAGAAAATTGCATTTTCAACAATTTCAGTTTATATATTTTTTGTCTAGAAGTTGAAAATGGCGGAGATATTGAGCAAAAACCGTTCTCGTTTAAAATCAAGATGGCGGCTAACGCAACAGTCAAATTCAGTCGAGATTTTAAATTTTTACTACTATTGACCCCTCCTAAAGATTAGAAAAATAAATTTTGGGGCAGCTCCAAATGCAAGGTCAAATGGTATCCCGACTGGGCTACAAATAGGCTATTAGAAATGACTCTCGGAATACCAGGTGCCCAGTGTCACTGCTAAAGCACGTCATCTTCTGGATTTTCGGGGTATTTCGGCTCTAAATTAATGCGAAAAGATTATAAAAAACGATTATATAAGAGGGAAAAAACAGACCTTAATTATGAAATCGAAATCGAAAAGCCGTCATATGAGGACTTTTTACGTGTGATATGAAATTTAAAACAAAAGAAAGCAGCAGGCACAGACGAAATCCCAAATGAGATTATAAAACGAGGCGGAGAAAAACTACAATGGAAAATATACGACCTAATAATAAGGATTTGGGAAAAAGAAAGAATGCCCGAAGAATGGAAAACTGGATGGATATTTCCGATTCTTAAGAAAGGGGACACCACAAAATATAACAACTATAGAGGAGTAACACTGCTAAACACCTGCTACAAAACATTGACATCATTAATCAGACAAAAACTCTGAAAATACATTCAAACTAAAATAGGAGACTACCAGCACGGGTTTAGAGAGGGAAGGTCAAAAATAGATGCAGTTCAAAAAATCACACAGTCAATTGAGAAATGTTACGAACATGATATCGACTTACACATCCTTTTCATATACTTCAAGCAAGCCTTTGTCAGTTTAACAAGACCCGACCTAATTGAAGACATGAAAAACCTAGATATACCAATAAAACTTATAAAGCTTAGGAAAATGACAATGAAAGGATCGACAGCAGCAATAATTACAGATAACGAAATTACCAAAAATACAGAAATAGCAAGTGGAGTACGACAAGACTATTCTCTATCAACGTCATTATTTAATGTCGCTATAGGAGGAACTAGAGAACTAAGAGGAAAGCTACAGAAATAAAAGGTATGATAATAACATCGACGTCGCAACTTGTGGCGTGTGCTGACAACATAGCATTAATTAGCAGAAACCTAAACAGTTTAAAGGAAGAATTTACGAAGTTATGCAAGGAAGCATTTGCAAGGAAAACCTAACATGCTCAAGAAAAACGCCAGTTAATGTGATAAGCTTAAATATTGGTGAATATGAATTTGAAAAGTAGAACATTTTAAATATCTTGAAGCCTCAGTTAATGGAACTAATGATAGAAGTATCGAAATTATTGAAAGAATCCAATTAGGAAACAGAACCTACTGGAAATACAGTAACTTCCTCAAAGATAAGAAGCTTACTCAGAATAGAAAATTGAAAATTTACAAAGCAGCAATTAGACCAGTAATCACATATGGTGCTGAAGTAATGTGTCTGACACAGAAAGAGGAAGAAAGATTGACGATACTAGAAGGGAAAATAATTCGTAGGATAGCAGGACCACTAAACTTAGGTAATAATGAGTTTAGAAAACTCATGAACTACGAAGTAAGAGAACTTCTGAAAGAAGAAGACATCGTCAGATCTATCAAGGCACAGAGACTCAGATGGATGGGACATATAGAAAGGAGGAATATAGAAGCCGTTATCAAGAAAATTATCAAATGGAGACCTGTATCAGGCAGACCACGAGGAAGACCCAAAACTGGATGGGAAAACCAGATAGTAGAGGACTTTAAGAAGATGTGAGTCAGAGAATGGGTAATCAGAAGCAAAAACAGGAACGAATGGAGAAAAATTGTAGAAGATGCCAAGTCACACAACTAATTATAAATGTTAATGCGGATTGATTCACCGCGAAAAATGAATCTGAAGAGCCCAAAGAGGCGGCAATCACTCCCCTAGGAGTGTAGATGCCATGATGATAATATAAGAGGGATTTTCGGAATAACTGAACACGAATACGCCATCAATTGACTTCCGGAGCACCTGGTGCCCCCGATCACTGCTAAAGTACGTAATCTTCTGGAGTTTCTAAGGTTTTCGGCCTTGAATGCATGAAAATAGATTACTACAAAATTACTCGAAACAATTTAGTGACCCCAAAATGTGGCCTTAATACAATTTTTTTGACATGTTTATGCACTTTAAAATGCAATACATTTCCACCCATTTTTCTGTTGTAGACTGTTTTTCTGGCATCATCCTGAACACAATGAAATGAAAAAAGTTGTAACATTCTAGGTGCTGTATTTAAAAATCGATTTATTTTTTCCTAAATCTATTTATTAGTAATCACACCACGCCAAATGTTTACGCTCGCGTACTTGTAAATTGTACACGTCGTGTGAGCGCCCTGCTTGCCATCGCAATCGCAAACTCGTGTACTTGCCAAGCAGGCGAATAATTTTGTACTTGCCAAGTAAAGGAGTCGTTCGAGTCCGCCTTTATATACAAACAAATACTGAGACCAGTATGGACGTAAAGTTATCAACTCTGGAGCTGTTCCAATTCAAGTAATATCCAGATCATCCAGAGATTCCAGAATGAAGTACAAGAATAAAACACCGCTAAACGACGTAAAAATGAGTGGCGCATACAATATTCCAGCTACAAAAGATCTGATATGAATATTACGTGGCACCAAAATGTATTTTCATTTTGACGCAAAACAAAATTCTAGTTTTATTTTAAAAGATTTTTCCATAATGTTTGCTAAATTTGAAGTAAACGCGCCACAAAAGAGTAACTACAGTTTGAATTTTGAAACTCTTTTGTGGCGCGTTTACTTCAAATTTAGCAAACATTATGGAAAAATCTTTTAAAATAAAACTATAATTTTGTTTTGCCCCAAAATGAAAATACATTTTCGCGCCACGTAATATTCATACCAGATCTTTTGTAGCTGGAATATTTTATGCGCCACTCATTTTTACGGCGTTTAGCGGTGTTTTATTCTTGGATCAGGAGTTTTTCAAAGTTATTTGCGAATTAAATGTATTAAGTTCAATTCAATGTGTCTCCAATACACGTCAAGCGTTATAAATGGTTGCCTTTCACGCATTATCTTCCAAATGATATAGTGTCTATCTAAAATACATACACTAGATTTTTTTTGTATATATTATATAATAGTGTCGCTTGTATGGGGTTGTGCGCCACTGGCGAGAACTGCCGTTCTCTGGGATATTTAATTTTATTAGTAACACTGTAGCCAAAAATGTGTCATTGTACAAGTCAGCGTGATTCAGATTTTAATATAAACATTTAGCAATAATCTTGTGTCAAAATCGGCAAAGTCACATAAATATTTCTAATTTTGACCAGCCAACAATAATAATAAATATTTGTACAATTATAATTGAATTCAAATCAAACTTGAAAGCATACAATAATTTTACCACTTAGGCATCATTTGAAAGCCTAACTCAACGCTATTGATTTGGTGTATTTGCGGTTTTCCTGCCTCTCCTTTAACCTAAAATATCTCTTCCAAAAAATATACCATTTTGCATCTACCTAGCCCTATAGCTGGCTTATGGGTGGTCAAAAGTCACAAACTACACCTATTTTTCATCGGCCCTGATCCCCTCTTGAAACACATAAAAAATCAGATCGGTGTAACTTTTCCACACATATACATACATACATACATAATATATAGATACATAATATAATATATAATATTTATTTAGGAATAACAATAAAGATTTACAAAAAATAAAAAGCATAATGAGTACTACCTAAATAAACATAAATAACTCACTGAAGTTGAGCTACCTTGTATATATATTATTAATATACATACAAAAGTAGCACCCCTTGTGCGTGAGACTTAAAAATATAATATATTAACTTACAATATAAACAAAAACAAAAAATATTTAACAATTGTATAAATGTATACAGTTATATGGGAATTTATAAAAATACTAAAAACTCTAACATTAAATAAGAAAAAAATAAAAATATACTAATTTTACTATATGTAATTTGTGATATAAATGTGTCCATCAATTCAAGGAATGTTGCAGTTGATAATAAAAATCTCTATAGATGTAAACTTTATTTTCGATATTTATTTCATACTTAAGTTTATTTATTAGAATTGTCCATTAATAAGTTCTTCGCAAAATTTTGTTGATTTGCTCCCAATCCATTGTTTAATTTTATATTTATACCTATGTTTTTTATAATTTTTAAATTGTTTTAAATTATCCGGTAGTAAATTGTACAATTTGGGCCCTATGTAACCAACATATCTTTGGAGGATGGATTTATTACATTTTGGTAGAATTGCATTATGTTTTATATATCTAGTTTGATGGGCATGACTGTTAAAATTTAATATTATCTTTTTTTATATATAATTTTTTATATATTATACATACATACATACATTCCGTAAAATCCACACCCTTGAACCAAAATGGACAGTTGATATATGGATGGGCGAGTCTTGTCCTAAACTTTAAGGTGAGATTTGGCACAATTTTAAGTTCAGTCAGATTTAAAAAATCGAAAATTTCGTGTATAAACATATAGTGTCGCATGTAGAGGTATTATGCGCCACTGGTGAGAACTACCGTTCTCTGGTAATAAGTTTTTAACGTACACCATACAAAAAAACACCGCTAACCTACATTATTATGCTTCAAATTAGATTTTTCCATTTTTTTATTTTTCAAAAAAATTTATTGGTTTTTTAACCTTAACTTTTTTATTTTTTTATATTAGAAAGTTTGTTAGAAAATTTTTTTGTAGGTTTTTATAAGATCTACAAGACTTTTTTTACTTAAGCAAATCGATCCATTCTGTAAAAATTGCGAAGTGAAAAGTTTCAGCTCCTGGACTAATTATACTTTAGGAGCTCTATAACTTCTGAACGCCTTAACTGATTTTGACCACTAGATATGAGTTTGAAACCTATTGACAAGTAGTATCTGATGTATCCAAGTCAAGTATAATAACTGGAGAAAAGGCAGGCGGCTTGAGAGTGAAGTGTTTAGTGCTTTCTTGAGAATATTCAACCGCCTTGTCTTCTCTGGGTTTGTTAAACGGACTGTATTATTGGGAGTTTCTTTTAGTACGTAAAGATAAGAGTAACACAATATAAACTTTTATTTCTTTACGCACTATGGGTAACAGGAACAGGTATGGGTGACAATATCGAATATGTTGATACACTACTTTTGAATTACTTTCGCAATCGCTGTGACAAATTTTTGGTTTTTCTAAGTATTATTTGAGATTCGTAGGGAGAGGAGATTTTTCAGTGACTTTTCTTTTGACAGACGTTTTTCTTATCTTTTCTTTTTGTTAATAAATAAACTCATTAGCAACGCAGAACTCGATCTTTTACGTTAATAAATTCACTTCACACAATAAAATATATAAAACGTGAAGAAAGTTTTTATTGGACGAACACTTCGAAATTTACAGGGTTAAAAACAAATCAGTTTTCAACCATACTGCCCCCGAGAGAAATGTCTAGTATCTTGTAGTTTTAATTTTACTACAATGAGGAAGAAGGGTCAAGAACATGTGTTGTTGGGGGCGAAGTTTCACCTAGCGGTAAGGGGATAAGTCTAGTTATAGGGCGAATGAAGGTTCCACTTTTCGTGCGAACTTGGACTGCTCGGACGTTGTGGTCTTTTCCTTCATATACTTCGGTCACCCTAGCAAGTGGCCAGTGTAAAGGAGGAGAGTCAAGGTTTTTGACCAATACTAAATCGCCTACTTTAATATTAGGAGATGAAAGGATCCATTTGGGTCGGTTTTGGAGCCGATTTAGGTAGTCCGAGGTCCAGCGCTTCCAAAAGAGTTGCTGAACTCGAGTGCACTGCTGCCAGCGCTTTAGCCGATTATCCGGAGTGCAAGAAATATCGACTTCTGGATAAGATAACAAAGGGGCACCTATTAAGAAGTGTCCTGGAGTAAGAGGCTGTAGGTCTAATGGGTCAGTAGACAATGGGAATAGAGGGCGAGACTTAAGAACGGCCTCCACTTGAGTAAGAATAGTGCAGAATTGTTCAAAGTATATACCGAGTTGCCGGTGATTTTAATCAAAAGTGACTTAGCACTTTTAATTGAGGTTTCCCACAATCCACCCCAGTGTGGGGATCTGGGAGGAATAAATTTCCAAGTTATGTTTTGGGAAGAAAAGAACTCGTGAAACACATGATGCTGTGTTGAAAAATGCTTTCTAAGAAGAGTGAGATGATTATTAGCACCCACAAAATTAGTTCCATTGTCACTGTAGATAATGGATGGGATACCACGTCTAGCTATGAATCTTTTAAGACAAGCCAGGAAGGCGTCTGTTGTGAGGTCAGACACTGCTTCTAAATGGACTGCTTTGGTAGTTAAGCATACAAACAATGCTATGTAACCTTTTGATATAGGGGCTCTTCTCAATGAGGATGACTTTACGCAAAAAGGACCTCCGAAATCTATTCCAGTATTTTCGAAAGGTCTTTTTGGTGTGACTCGTTCACGAGGGAGATCTGCCATGATTTGGTTTGAGGCGATGGCATTAAACCTAAAGCAAGTATTGCATGAATGTATTATGCCTTTTATACACCTAAGTCCGTCAAGAGGCCAATATCTTAAGCGGACATTATTCAAGGTGGTTTGAGATCCTGCATGTCCCAGACGCTGGTGCTCTGAGGTGAGCAACAGTGTGGTGAAGTGATTACGTGCAGGGAGCAATAAGGGGTGCCTTTGATCAAAGGGTACATCCGAATACTTGAGTCGACCACCTACTCTAAGTAATTTGGACCTGTCAATGAAGGGATTTAGTGAAGCAATTTGCTTGTTGAATAACAATCGACCTTGCGTTAGAAATACTATTTCAGATTTAAAGAAAACGGCCTGAACTTGACCTATTAGGAATAGTCTGGAGTCTTGCAATTCCTTAGGAGACAGATGACCAGACAAGCGGTCTTTATGTCGAGTATTGTACACAAATCGATGTATGTACGCCATGGATTTTATAAGTTTAGTGAATGATGAGAACCGGTTTATAAATTCGATCCAACAATTTTTCTGAGTTTTGGTATTTTATTTTCTTCAGGCAAATTGACAATAGGCTCAAATGAGCTATGTTTAGACCAATCGCTGGATCGATCTAATAGAAATAACGGTCCAGATGCCCAGAAGGATCTTGCTTGATCTGAAAGCTTGCCCCAAAATAAGAGGTCTGCGGGGTTGAGTTCAGACTTTATATACTTCCACTTTGGGCGAGGACTAGCGTTTTGGATTATTTCCACCCTGTTTGCCACAAAGGTGGCCCATTTTTTGGGAGGTGAGTGGGCCCAAGAGAGAGCTACCATAGAATCTGACCACAAGATACTATCAGAAATGGTGAGAGAACGCGACAGTATCGCATAGAGCCTTGTGTAGAGACTGGTTAAGAGAACCATTGCACATAATTCTAGTTTCGGTATAGTGCGAGGTTTTTTCGATGGAGCTACACGCGATTTAGCAGCAATAAGTGTAGATGACACCGATAAATCAGAGTATTCTGCCCTTAAATATATGCAACAGCCATATGCCTGAGTACTGGCATCACAAAACCCATGTAGTTCGACTTGAACTACATCTTTTCCGCCGATTATGCACCGAGGAACCGAAAAAGAGGACAGGTTGGTTAAATTTGACAAGAACTTAAGCTAATTATCTAGAAGCTTGGGATTGGTTATAATGTGGTCCCAAGAGAAATTTTTGGCCCATATTTGTTGCATCAGAATTTTTCCGTGAACAATTACAGGATTAACAAATCCTAGAGGATCATAGCACTGCGCTATGAAAGAGAGAATCTTACGTTTGGTAGGTGAGCTCACAATAAGTGATTCTGGAATGTCAACTTGGAATAAATCAGTTGTGGGATCCCACTTAATGCCTAGCACTTTACATGGCCCTTCTTCAGGAAGAATTTTCTTCGAAGAGCTGCTAAACTCTGTAGAAGACGAAGCAAGAAAAGAATTGGATCTTATTTTGTGTATGCTGAAGCCAGCGGAAGAAAGAGTAGAGCTTAACAAACGATGCAGTGAAATGATTTCTTCTTCAGTACTACAGCCAGATAAGATGTCGTCCACGTAAGTCTGATACAATATGGTATCTTGTACTGCCTTTGAACAAGAGGGATTTTGAGCAATGTCCTTTAGAACTCGACAGGCTAGATATGGAGCACTTTTTTGACCAAATGAAACTGTAGTTAGTTCAATGCAAGAAAATTGATCTTGGGGAGTTTCTCTCCACAGAATGTTCTGGAGAAAGTGAAAGGAAGGATTCATTTTCACCTGCCGGTACATTTTCGTTATGTCTGCAGTAAATGCATATTTATGAGTGCGGAATCTGGTAAGAATTTCGAACAGTTCGGGCTGAACTTTGGGACCACAGAGAGTGATATCGTTTAGCGAGAGAGCTGAAGTGGTCTTAGCTGAAAAGTCAAACACGATTCTCATTTTTGTAGTAGAGCTTTGATCTCTTACAACTCCTAAATGTGGGACAAAATATTTATTTTCAAATTTTGAGTTACAAAGTGTCAGAGGGACTTCCCTTCCGTGTCCTAGCTCAATATACTCCATCAGAACCTTTCTATATTTATCTTTTAAGGAAGGATCTTTGACAAATTTCCTCTCAAGGGAAAGGAATCTATTTTTAGCACACATAAATGAATCGCCCAATTTTTTGTGAGCTAAAGGATGAATGAGAGGGAGGTCGACCTGGTAGCGGCCGTCCTCCAGAATTTTAGTTGTTGAAATAAAGATTCGCTCGGCAAGCTTGTCCTCTTCAGAACTTTTGGAAACATCAAGATCTTGTTCTTGTTGAAAGAAACGATCTAGTGTTTCATTAAGTGATTCATCGGTCTCTTGAAAACCGAGGGTCGAGTGAAATGTGTACGATTTTGGGTGAGGTTCAAAATGTGGTTTAAGATAGCTGAGTGGTACAGAGCCCGACACAACCCATCCTAACTGTGTCTGTATAATAGAGGGCACTCCTTTTCCCAACTTTTCAAGTCCTGGTAGCAATAGCTCATAGTAGGCATCAGCTCCTATGAGCAAATCAATTGCAGCCGGTTGACCGAAATCTTCGTCGGCCAACTTATTTAATATATAAGAGGGAATTTTTAACTTTCTTATGTCAATGGCTATCTGAGGCAAACAATTTGTAATAGAAGGTACTACTGCACAAGAAAGTGTAAACTGCGTAGCAGAAGAATAGTGAGGAAATATATCTATTTTAACTCTTTCCTTAATGGCATTACTATTATTAAGGATTCCAGAGATATGCAGACTGGAAGGATACCGTTTGCATCCTATTGATGTAGCTAGTGACTCAGTGATAAATGAACTTTGACTTCCAGAATCCAGAATGGCTCTGGCCAGAATAGGCCGCCCATTTACTGGATAAATGCGAATTTTAGCTGTGGCCAACAAGACGTGAGTGTCATGTGGTGTGGTGGTCGATAGTACTTCTTCTTCTTCAGGTGCCATCTCCGCTACGGAGGTTGGCAATCATCATAGCTATTTTAATTTTTGAGGCAGTAGCTCTAAATAGTTGTTTTGAGCTGCATCCAAACCATTCTCTCAGGTTCTTCAGCCATGAAATTCGTCTTCTGCCGATGCTTCTTCTGCCATCTATCTTTCCCTGCATTATGAGTCGCAGGATGCCATACTTCTCGCCCCGCATCACATGTCCGAGGTACTGTAGTTTTCTTTCTTTAATTGTCAGTTCAACTTCCTTCTCTTTACCTATTCTTCTCAGTACTTCATTGTTCGTAACTCTATCTACCCAGGAAACCCTCATAATTCGATAGTACAGTTGAGCGTAAAGTGAGGTCATTTTGATGTACGACGCTGGGCTGGTCAATTTCTGGCTGAGTTGTCAGGAGAGTATGAGATGTAGGACGAGTAGAAGACTCTCCGTGGTTCAGTGAGTGATTAGAAGGCTCAATTGCAGCATGAGTGTTAACTGTAGAGTGGTGAGTGTTGTGCAAAAGAGAATGGTGCTTAGAGTGGCATAGGGAACAGGTAGATTTTGACTCACAATTTTGTAAAAAGTGCTTACTACCTAAACAGTTAAAACAGAGCTTATTGGCTTTTGAATATTCAATTCTATCTGATACAGGCAATGAACAAAACTTGGTACATGGGTAGATGCGATGATTTTGTTGAAAGCAGTAGCTACATACCTTGGGCTGTAAGGTATATGGCTTTGATTTAGAATCCCTTTGACTAGAGGGGTTTGATTGCGAGTGAAAAGCTACCTTGAAATTACTCGGGTGAGAATTGTCATTACTTTGGAATCTAGCTGCTTTAGACGTGGATTTTTGATCCGCAATGAAATTCTCAGAGTTGATACTTTCCAGAACAACACATCGCTTACTCAAAAAATCGAAAAACTCATCAATAGTTGGAAGTTGATTCACAGAAATTTGCTCTTCAAATGAGCGACGAGTGTTATAATCAAGTTTTTGTTCCAATAAATGAACAAGCAAGGATTCAAATAATTCTGCTTTACTTAACTTTACCGTGTCTAAGGCATCGAGAATTGCCTTAGAATTTGCAACGAATTGTCTCAGCGACTGCGAATTACATTTTTGCAATGTAGGAGTGGCTAGTAACTGCTGATAATATGAGCGGATTATCTGCCGTTGGTTACTATACCGGTTGTGTAATAAATCTAAAGCTATGACAAAATTATCATCAGTTACTGGCAACTTATCAATTAGCTTTAACGCTTCTCCTTTGAGATATGATTTTAAATAAAAGAATTTCTCAGCATTTGATGATAATTGTGAGTTATTGATAATTAGGGCTCTAAATAAGTTTATAAATGAAGGTTATTCGATGCAATTTCCACTAAAATTGTTTAAGTGAATACTTGGTAGCTTAATATTTATATGAGAGAGGCTATTATGAGAGGAATGACCAGGATCTGGTGGGGAAGACACTTGATTTAAGGCTTTGACTCGAGCTTGTAGGGCGCATTTTAGGTCCAGACATTTATTTTCATATTCCTCTCTGTCCTCTGAGTCACTGGCTGAATCCAGTAACTCAATTTCATTTTGAATAGAGTCGTAATTAACTAAGTTTTCCTTGAGAATGTCTATACGAGACATCAGCTGATGCTCATCATCCCAAGAGATATTAGCGTTGTACCACTTTTCTATGCGGGTGAATTGAGCCTTATAAGTGCTACGCTTTTTCTTAAGAGTGTCCATGTTTTACTTACAACAACAAGTTGGCTGGGAGTTGAATAGAAACTACTTACACTAAGAGCAAGCGAAGAAGTATTTTCTACTGAAATATCCCTTCAAGTGCAGAGAGCTGTCCTTTTTTATACACTTCGAGTGGAGAACAAGTATGCAAAAATTGAACAAGAGAGAATGCAAGAGATAACTAAATAGTTTTTGCTAAATAATACTTCGAGTGAAATACAAAAGGACAAAAGTGAACAAGAGAAAAAACGAGAAATAAAGAGAAGTATTCTTGCTAAATCCAAATGAACACAATTTATACAAATAAATTAAATTCTATTTAAAAAATAAATGTTACTGTGCAACAGTTACTTCGTAACTGGTTACTTCGTTAAGAGAGTCACCAAATGTTCTGAGAAGAGTGATAGCTTAATTGATAATTTATTTATGGTTCTATATTACTGTTAAATATACAATCAAATAATGCATATGCCAATCTGGATTACGATGAAATAAATAAAGACACGCAAAATAAAAAACGAATTTGTAGCTTTTATTATTCTCGGAGCATCACCTGAAACATACAAAAATACATATTCCAGACCGGCATAGCTTTCTCAATTTTCTACAATTTAAGTTATGTTATAAAAATTAATTAATTAGGAGATACTAGTTCTGAGGAAACAATCTATGAGAAAAAAGTTAATATTTGTTTAATGCTATCACTGCACTTTGTTGTTTTTTAATAAAGAGTTTACCTCAATACACTAGGCTTTAGGGGAGGCCTATGTATACCTGCGTCTGCTATGCACCTTCTAAGTCGATTGGGCTGGAATTGTGGAGCACTAGTCGTGGAGAATCATTCATCCGGCTCGAAGGACCATGGAGAAAAGGCAGGCGGCTTGAGAGTGAAGTGTTTGGTGCTTTCTTGAGAATATTCAACCGCCTTGTCTTCTCTGGGTTTGTTAAATGGACTGTATTATTGGGAGTTTCTTTTAGTACGTAAAGATAAGAGTAACACAATATAAACTTTTATTTCTTTACGCACTATGGGTAACAGGAACAGGTATGGGTGAAAATATCGAATATGTTGATACACTAATTTTGAATTATTTTCGCAATCGCTGTGAAAATTTTTGGTTTTTATAAGTATTATTTGAAATTCGTAGGGAGAGGAGATTTTTCAGTGACTTTTCTTTTGACAGACGTTTTTCTTATCTTTTCTTTTTGTTAATAAATACACTCATTAGCAACGCAGAACTCGATCTTTTACGTTGATAAATTCACGTCACACAATAAAATATATAAAACGTGAAGAAAGTTTTTATTGGACGAACACTTTGAAATTTACAGGGTTGAAAACAAATCAGTTTTCAGCCAATAACTGAACGTATTACAGGAATTATTGAGCTTGAAAAACAGTTTGTCCCATAAGAAATAGATTTGATCATACTTATGAAGCCTATAACTTAAAATTTTGAATTTTCCTAGATATGAGATATACACCGTTAGACGTGTCCTGAGTCCTCCTACAAACGTTCAGTTACTGGCGCAATTCGTAAGTTGAAATTTTGAGTAATTGTCAAAAAAACCAAAATTTTCAAAGTTTACTTTTTCAGTTTTTTGGCTATGGTGAGCAGTGTGTATGTTTCAGCTTGATTGCTTAGGCACCATTTAAAAGCTTAACTCAACCCTATTCATTTGGTGTATTTGCGTTTTCCTGTCCCTCCTTGAACCTAAGATATATACGCCCAAAAATATGCTATTTTGTATCTTGCTAGCCCTCTAGCTGGCTTACGAGTAGTCAGAAGTAAAAATTACACCGGTTTTGAATCGGCCCTCACACCGTCTTGAAACACAGAAAAAAAATTCAGATCAGTGTAACTTTTAAACACACATACATACATACATACATATCCACAAACATTTTCCCATTTTTAAATAAAAATTGAGTAATATTTCTGAGCTCAGTAACTTTTGAATGGTACAACCGATTTTTAAAATTAAACATGCGTTGGAAAGATCTGTGCTATCAAAAGCCACAAAGGTCGGACTTAAGTTTTTAAAATTTTTGGGAGTTTTGGGGACGAGAACGAAAAACAGACCCTAAATGGGAATGGCCGTAAAATCCACACCCTTGGACCAAAATGTAGAGGTAACATATGGATGGACGAGTCTTTTCCTAAACTTTAAGAAGGGATTTGGCCCAATTTTCAATTCAGTCAGGTTTAGAAAATCGAAAATTTCGTGTATATATAGTGTCGCATGTAGGGGTGTTGTGCGCCACTGACGAGAACTGCCGTTTTCTGGTAATTCTAAACAACTAATCAGGTCAGCCCTTTACTAAACTTATTATAAACTAACGTAAACCACTTAATGGTAAAAAGAAGCAAATAAGAGAAACTTACTGCAAATTTACCAAGTCGATGTCGAGAAAATAAAAAACGCATGTGTTGGCTTCACAAACAATAAATCATAACTAACAATAAATCAGAACTGCCGTGCTCTGGTAATTCAGAAACATCATTGATGCTCCTTGGCCTTGGTATATCAGAAATGTCAACCTCCACAAGGACCTTATGTAGATGGCAGGTATTTAAGAACAACGGCTCCGTACTTATGTAAACATCGAGCCCATCCAGCTTCTCGATAATACTGGGATAAAAGGAATACTCAAACAAAAAAAACCATTTAAAAACCAGTTACAGAAAAGTGTTAACTAGTGTAAAAGCAAAGCATTGTGCTGTGTTGTGTATTATCTATGGTGCATACTTGTTATATAAAACAAGAGGACACAATTAAGCACTTAGAATTTGTGTATGATTTAGTAATTTAATTCAAATATACATTGATATTTTGGACAACTACTATTTGTGATATTTTTCACTAGCAAAAACGCAGGTGAGGTGTTTAATAAAAATAATTTATTGTTAAGTTAATTCTCTTTATATACTAAAATATTTTGTTTTCCTATATTGCCTATATGATGCCTATTAGTTAAGATCTCAGCCTTTTTTAATAAAAATCTTTGCCTATACAGGGTGTTTGATAACGAATGGGCCATAGCTTAACCTTAGGTTCCCGAGGTTAAAATAGGTCGATTTAAGCTAACTTACCTCAGTACGAAACAGAGGCGTGCGGTCCATGGAAGCGGGGGAAGCGCCGCTTCCCTATACCTACTTCGATATAAGAAAATATATCTATTATTAATTAAATCCTATTTAATAACAAAATTTTTTCCCTAATCCAAGTAATCTACATATTACCTAGGCATACGCATTGAAAAATATTAAAAATTAATCGCGTACGAACGAAATCAATATGCACACAATTCAACTACATATTCGGTCCACTCCTGACAGAAGCGCATCTCAAAATCGCCGCTTGTCAAGCAGTTGTCCGGTGTAAAAATTGGTCAAAGTTCAATGACTGCAACCCATGAGTCGCGCGAATTTTGGTACTTTGGAAGCGCTCCTCCTAGCGCATCCTAGCGCCTTCCGACTGTTACTGCTGCAGCGGTGATTAGGTACGTACATGTACATTCGCTTAAAGAATATGTATTTAGATTTAAATTTTTTGCAGATATTTTTCGTTTTACTGATCTTTCATTTGACATTTTACAGATGAAGTCAAATGACATTGCATTTTGTATAAGACAAATTGATGACTTTATTAATACGATAATTAAAAAACGAGAGCAGTTTAAAAATATTTGGGATAAAACTGAAAATATGGGGTTTGAACATGAAAGAAAAATAATGAAGATTGATAATGTCGGCAACAGACAGACCTTTTGATAATATTCTATAACAAATGAATTCTAACTTTCAAAATTTTAACGATTTAAAATTTGTAGAATTATATATAATCTTAATATTTCTAATTATAATTCATCAAAATTTCCCACAGAGGAATTTACTTCACTACGATTAAATAATGAAAATCTTTTGATATCCCTGCTTTGCATTCTCAGTTAAGTGTCGTTTATGAAACAACTGACATTAGTGATAAAGAAATACCCAGAAATCTGGGTATTTCTTTATAACTACTGGTTTAAACAAGTCACTGTGTGAAGTGGTCAAGTTGTGTGAAGTAGTAGGTACTAACTTTCCCAGCCACAACTGCATCAGTTGAACGAAGTTTTTTATTATTAAAATGCATTAAAAGTTTCAAATTAAGATTTTAAAAGAAATTCAACAAGCGAAATTTAGCCCTATTATCCATTGAAAAAGACTGCATTCAACAATTATCAGAAGTTGATAGGAAAATAGACCTCAAGTATAAATAAGTGTCATATTGTTGAAAGTTGTGTGTTGTGGAAAATGCCTCGGAATATAATTTTTTTTAAATAGAACTCTTCTTTAGAAAACAAAGCCCGGCGCGAGGACTCAAGGCCCGAGCTAGCAATATAGATCAATGATAGGTCACTAGTCACTAGAAATAGCGGGAATAGAGTGCCTCATGCATTGATCGGGGTAGGATTTAGTGTGTAAGTCCTTGTACCCAGGACGTCTCACATAAGCACTTTGCTGATAGATAGCCCCTATAGCGCATCAGAGTGTTATCAGGTGGGAAGTGGCTCGACCCTCGACCCTTAAGAAAATATTTTTATATCCTTATTGAATCGCTTCCCCTTCCGAAAAAGTCACCGCACGCCACTGGTACGAAAGCTGATAATAACCGAAATACATGGTGTCAAAATTAAACTTTTATTTTATTTATTTTTGAATATTTCCAGTCAATCATGGGATAACAACACGAAATTTGGTAAGCATGGGATTCTTTTGGGACGAGAAACCTAAAATTTCCATCAAAAAGGCGCCAGATACGTTTTTCAGCGCTCATTTAATACGTTCAATTTTTTTATCTCCCACTCTACATAATTTTGAGATAAAAAGTTTTATTCCCCTAATATTTTTACTTTAAAAAGGTAAACTACATTCATCTCACCAAACTCAACCGTTTTCGTGCATTTTAAATCTACGATGCAAAATTCAATTTTTTGCATTTTGTTGTAGTTACTAAAAACCATTTCACCCCAAAAACCCTCGAGATACAAAATTGAACTCATTTCCGCCGGTAATTAACAAGTTCTGATTTTTTTATTGTCTGTTTGAGATGGACTTTAAAAAATACGTTTTTTGTATGCAGTTTTTCAATACTATATCATGGCTAGGGGTCACAAAGTTTCCTGGCGCATTCACGAATCGAATGCAAAAAGAATTATTAAGATCCGTCTTGTCGTTTTTTTTTTTCGGAGATTCAGTGCTTTATTGCTTCGACTATTATAGAAGTTCAATGAGGAATCATTGTATCAATGAGGAATTTATAATTGCAAATACCTTGTTCAAACTTCCTAAACGTAGACTATATACATGGAAGTCACGAGCTGACAATAACAACAAAATAGTCAGATATCAAACAGATTATATATTACACTGGGGAACAATTTGTAACACAATTTCTGTTGAGTTAGATTTTTAAGCTGTTTTCTATAGAATTAGGCATCCTGGTTTCAAAACTGTTTTTAGTTTTCTTCTATCACGTCACGTTCGTTTTCTATGTGGGTGGGGGGAATGACGCGCTGATACCTGCAACTGGTCTAGACTTGCCTGTTCCTGTTTGGTTACGTCTGGTATATTTACGGTGACCATATCTTTTTAAAGAAAAAAAAGTACAAAAAACAAAAATGTATTAAAAACGCAAAAAGTATCTTGTTATTGGACAAATATAACTTTTGGAATTAAAAATAAATAAACTACATAATATGCAGCTAAACATAAAAAATTATATCAAATAAACTAAATATAACACATTACATTAACTTTGAAAAAGTTACAAGCCTGTAATTAAGAGTTTTTAGATGAGATACCTGGAATAGCCTCATCTTCTTCCGGTTTTTTGCATCATTCATATTCTTCTGAACTTAAAATTAATTTAAGAAGGTCCGGCTTCGACTGAAGTAAATGAAACATTTCATACAAGTCTCATCAAAATTTGCGTACACCAGAATCGC
The DNA here is from genome assembly GCF_917563875.1 of Diabrotica virgifera virgifera. Classification (NCBI taxonomy): domain Eukaryota; kingdom Metazoa; phylum Arthropoda; class Insecta; order Coleoptera; family Chrysomelidae; genus Diabrotica; species Diabrotica virgifera. Next base: position 170,054,859 of record NC_065449.1, on the reverse strand, counting down.
TGCCTTGAGAGTGTATATATGGACATTTGTGATTTCTCCGACGTCCAATAATAATTATTTATTACAGAAAATAAACTCGATAGCCGCACTAGTACCCAGAAGACAAAAAATAAATTCGCATAATATTTGTAAGTTTTTCAGTTTGAATTGATCTACACACTTAAAAACTTTAAGCCATCGATCCTGACTATTTTTTTCTTTTCTGTTCCACTCAGCAATTTTTTCACTTGTAGCCACGTCTTTCAAAATTCCCAGTTCGTCAAAGAGTTGATCTTCGTTTAACATGGTTGCCTTGATATACAATTTAAAAGCTTCGAGAGAATAACAAACATTGTTCCATGTTATTTCACTTCTTATGCGAGCTCCACACTCTCGCCGAAGTCGATCGAGGTTCAACAAGTACGAAAGTCTAGACGGCCACCTTGTGTAACTTTGCCTCACTTCGTTCGATTTCCATTTTCTGTCGGTCTGGTCAAAGGGATCTTGGTCGATATCGCACCGCTCTTTGTCGGTATCGCACTTCCTCGCGAAGTAGAACGAGTGTGTAGAGAGGGTACTTCGGACTTCGGTCAACTTTGGCGAAGTAACTTCGCCGAGAGTGTGGAGCCCACTTTAGATATATGCTTTTGAATAGTTTAAATTCATGAAAATTTGTACTCCAGTTTTCTAGGTAGATTACTCATTTTGTGTAAAAATGTTTCACTTGTGCAGTGAAGTTTTGTGTACGACCACCGCACCATAAGCCTGATGTCTCACACACTTAAAATGTTTTTAAAGATCATTCATAAACGCATTTACCAAACACTTGATATGAATATTGAAGAAACCCACTTTGAATTTACACTACTAATCCAGAGATGCTTGGATGTGAACCAGGATATGTACGTCTGTTTCATAGATTACAACAAGGCTTTCGATAAAGTCCGCCACAAAGAGCTAATGGACGTCCTCAAAGCAAAACAATTACAATACAATGACCTTTGAATTATAACAAATCTATATTATAAACAGCAGGCACACATACGCATTAACGAACACACATCAGAAGAGTTCAAAATTAAAAGAGGAGTGCGACAGGGGTGTGTATTGTCACTACTACTATTAAATGCATACTCTGAAGAAATTATGAAAAAAGTTCTTGAGGGAGAAACAGCAGGAATAAAGGTACCCAAATGGAACGCCAATTAACAACATTAGATATGCGGACTACACTATCATAATAGCGGACAGCCTCCAAGACCTCCAAAAGCTAATGAACAAGATAGTTGAGTATGGTGAACAATATGGATTATCAGTAAACATCAAGAAAACTAAATTTATGAGGATATCAAAAACCCAAAATAATGATAAAAGCCTGACTGTAGAACAAGTTGAAAACTACAACTATCTTGGCACAATAATTAATCACACAAACGATTACTCCAAAGAAATTAAAGTTCGAATAGAGAAGGCAAGAACCAACTTCAATAAAATGAGAAAGGTAGTTTGTGCAAGAGAACTGAAATAATTAAGACTTGAGAGTTAGGCTGGCAAGGTGTTATATTTTCTCGACTCTGCTTTACGGAATAAAAGCATGGTCAATTAAGGCGTCGACTACTAAAAAGTTGGAAGCATTTGAACTGTGGGTGAAGGTACCTGAAGATAGCATGGACCGAGCCTGTAACAAACAACGAAGTCATGAGAAGAGTCAACAAAAGAATGGAAATATTGAATGGATCAAGACACAAAAGCTGCAATACCTGGAACAGTATACAAAGAAATTTGTTTAAAAGTAGTAAAAGATAAAAATATTCATTTTTTAGAAAAAATAAGTACATTCGCGTGTCCTTAGAAAGGTTTTAAAGTACATTAGGACAATATTTAAAAATAAGTACTGTCCTACTTAAATAAGTACATATGGTCACCGTAGGTATATTGTATATTCGTATATTGTGGTGAAACGTTGTGTGTCGGCTAGCAGTATTTAACTCGAGTCTAGATCCTGACCCGAAGATTAGCGGCGTGTAATTTGTGTTGCCTATATATAAACTTGAATCGCGAAACGGACCTGTTTATTATTCAAAAAATATTACAACTGTACAAATCGATGTACTGGAAATCATGGTTGGAAAACTCTATTGTATCGTATTGCATAGGAATGCTATGACAAGTTTCATAATGTTTATTAAAGTCCTTTTTAAAAGTTGCATGATAATTACACAGAGAGCATTTATGTTGAAATGTTTTAGTTTCTGCAGAAACTGATACATTTGTGTGCATTTTTTTGACACGAAAGTTTAAACTTGACTTATGTCTAAATTGTTTATCACAATGTGTGCACTTAGAGACGTTGCCTTTAAGAACTTTTAAAGGGGCAATTGCATCCAATTTGTCAGGATGCGAACTTTTTACATGTCTTTTTAAATCATGTTTACGTTTATACACGTTTCCGCATTCCACGCATTTATTAATTCTTTCCACACCGAACATTTTCGTTGTCAAGAAAATGAAATAGTTTCACTGTTTAATTAGTAATTATACAAAGAGTCTACATTCTACCACATCCAATACTATTTTAATATTAAATACCATGCGACCGCAGTAAATTTTCAGCGTTTTAAATAACTCAAACACTAAATGGTCTTTTCAGCGTTTTAAATAACTCAAAAGTACACCCAAATTACACGCCGCTAATCCTCGGGTCAAGATTTAGACAGAATACAGTATTTAGTATTTCGTTACTGAAGTGCGGAGAACTACTTAGTGTGTTTGATCTGAAATGTTTCCATATGGCTACCTCTGCTCCTACACGTCGTAAGTGCGAAAACAACCCCGATTCGTTTTGTTATATATGTGGCAGTTTTACCATTCCCAGTCAAAGGACAAACATCAGTACATTTGTCAGACAAGCATATTTTGCCTATTTTAAGTGACACTTGGTAATCAAGATAGAGCATGGGCACCTCATAAAGTGAGACATGGGCACGCAATGGGCACCTTAGTTTAAAAAGTTGACGTAATAGACAAACTTAGAGGTTATTCTCAGATTCAGACGCCAAAAATTAGTAAAAAACAAGTGTCAGATCTAACTCAACAAAAAATGTGTTCCCAGTGTTATCGTCAACCGAAGATATAGAAATTCTATAATATCATCTAAAACTTATCCAGGAGCGGACCTATCCTCCGATCACAACCCTGTTGTTTTGTCTATGAGAGTGAAACTAAAGATGGCAAAGAATCCTAGCTCCAATAAAATCATGGATACAAGGCGGCTCAAACAAGACAACACATATGCGGAAGGGAAATTTAAAATAAACGAGAACTTAAGAGGAAACAGTAGCGATCAACAGGTAGCGAAAACGCGTTCCAAGATTGCGGCTGTAATTTGGAATATTTTTACGAGATATTTGGCACACGTATTCGTAATATAATAAAGAATGGCGGTACAGAGTCCAATTTGAAAAATATATTAATATGTGGAAATTACTCTGTAATTAAATACAATATTAAAAAAACGAGCCTGTACCGCCATTAAGAAGAACAAAAAATACACTTTCTTCAAATAAACTTTTTTATCCGATGCCTAGATTTTGTGTCATTTTGGAACTACTTATATTTTTTATTTCATTAGTAGTTCCAAAATGACACAAAATCTAGGCATCGGATAAAAAAGTTTATTTGAAGAAAGTGTATTTTTTTGTTCTTCTTAACGGCGATACAGGCTCGTTTTTTTAATATTGTATTTAATTACAGAGTAATTTCCACATATTAATATATTTTTCAAATTGGGCTCTATACCGCCATTCTTTATTATATTACGAATACCTGTGCCAAATATCTCGAAAAAATATTCAAAATTACAGCCGCAATCTTAGAACGCGTTTTGGCTACCTGTTGATCGCTACTGTATCACCTTAAGGAAAGTCAAAGAAGATAGTGCGGAAACGCTGACTGTTGACCAAACATGGGGAAAAATTCAACATGCCTTAGTATCAGTTAGAAAAGAAACCCTCAAACCACTTGGAGACAAAACAAAATCTTGGATGACAGTAGAAATTCTTGAACTTATGGAAGAACGAAGAAAACATAAAACAAAAGACCCGAATAAATACAAAGAAATTCAGAGAACCATCAGAAAGAATGAAGAGAAGTAAGAAAGGCGGCGATGGACTTCTTCTTCTTAACGTGCCCTATCAAGTCCCCTTGACGTTGGCGATTAACATGGCGAAACTGTCTCTGTCTCGAGCTATTCTAAATAGGTGTTCTGCTTTCTTTATTCCTGTCCACTCCCGGATATTCTTCAACCAAGAGGCCTGCTTTCTACCAATTCCTCTGCGTCCTTCGATTTTACCCATCATAATAAGTTGAAGAATATTATACCGGTCTCCCCTTACTACGTGTCCAAAATAGGCCATCTTTCTATATTTGATGTTATCAAGCAGCTCACGGGTAGCATTTGCTCTCTTAAGGACTGCCACATTTGTCAGCATAGCCGTCCATGGTATTTTTAGAATACGTCTGTGCAGCCACATTTCAAAGGCCTCCAAACGGTTAATGGTGGATATTTTTAATGTCCATGCTTCGACACCATACAAGAGGACTGACCAAATGTAGCATTTAATCATGCGCTTTCGAAGTTGAAGTTGCAAGGTATCATTACAGAAGAATGACCTCATTTTTAAAAATGTCGTGCAGGCTATCTCGATTCTACATTTTATCTCTTTATCTGGATCTAGTTGTTCAGTAATATGGCAACCAAGATATTTAAAACTGGGTACTCTTTGAATCATATGACCATCAACATATATAACCGTGAATCTTGATGGGCCAAACGGCTAAATACCATGTACTTTGTTTTTGAACAGTTTATATTTAGGCCAAACTCTCTTCCCACTTTGTCAATGGCATTTAAAAGGTGTTGTAATCCATTCATATCATCACTTAAAATAACTGTATCGTCTGCATATCTGATTGTATTTATCAGAATTCCATTAACCTTCACACCCCATTCCAAATTATGCAGCGCTTCCTTAAATATTCTATCTGAATACACATTGAACAACAGTGGGGACAGTATACAACCCTGTCTGACGCCTCTTTGTATTTTGCATATTTCTGTTGATTTTCCATTTATGCAAGCTGTCGCTGTTTGACGCCAGTATAATTTTTCTATGATTCGTACATCTTGACTATCAACTCCTTTATCCTTTAGTATTTTAATTAATTTGTGATGTTGTACTCGATCAAAGGCCTTCTCATAGTCAATAAATACAGCAAAGACGTCTTTCCTTTGATCTCGGCATTTCTGCAATAACACATTTAGTGCAAAGAGTGCGTCCCGGGTTCCCAGTCCATTTCTGAAGCCAAATTGTGTTTCATCCTGGTCTTCTTCACATTTATCTCTGATTCTACTGTGGATGATACGTAGAAAGATTTTCAAGGTGTGGCTCATAAGGCTTATCATTCTATAGTCGCTACAGTTTTTCGGACGTTGTTTTTTTGGTAGGGTTATGAATTCGGACTTTAACCAATCTTCAGGGATATCACCAGTCGAATAAACATCATTGAAAAGTTTGACTAGTATTCCAATGTTTTCCTCATTTATGAGCTTTAACATTTCTGTGGGTATGTTGTCGGGACCAACGGCTTTACTGTTTTTTGCCAATTTTATAGCATGTTGTATTTCTGATTTTAGTATTTCTGGTCCTTCACCTTCATCTAAAGTGTCCAGTTCTTCGGGTCTATCATCATTATACAGTTCATTTATATAATTATACCAGGTAGTTCGGATTTCGTGTTCGTCTATTATCATTTTTCCCGACGAATCGGTTATAGTATGTGGAGTTTTCTTATAATAAAGACCAGCTACTTCTCTAACTTTTTTAAACATATTAAACGTATCATGTTTTTCATTCAACTTTTCTAATTCCTTGCATTTATCCTCCATCCATTTTTCTTTAGCTACCTTTATTTTTTGTTTAATTAGTTTTTGTTTTTCTTTGTATTCTGTTTTGTTATCTTTCAGTTTTCTTCTCTGCTCCATCAATTCCAGGATTTCATCAGTCATCCATTGTTGTTTTTTGTGCCTCTGCATCGTTGTCGTATATTTTTCCATTACTTTCCAGGTAAGATCTTTAAACGTGTTCCATATTTCTGTATTGTTTTCATTTGTTGAATTCTTTAGCTGCTTATTCAGGTCATTTTCTATTAGCGTTTTGTTGGATGCTGATATATGTAATTTTGGTGTTTTGGGGTTTTCTTCGACTTTTTTGAGCTTCACTTGGATGTCAGCTATTAGAGGGTTATGGTCTGAACCGATATCTGCACCAGGATATGTCGTTGATCTCTTGACACCATTCTTAAATCTCTTGTTTACTAGAATATAATCTATCTGATTTCTAATTATATGAAGCGAGTTATCTCCTGGTCCCTTCCATGTATATAATCTTCTTTTGTGTAATTTGAACCATGTATTTGCGATTATCATGTCATGTTCTTGACAGAACTGGTATAATCTATCGCCTCTTTCATTGCTCTCCCCTAGTCCATATCCACCTATCAGGTCAGATCTTCGTCCTTGACCAATTTTCGCATTAAAATCTCCAATAATATATGTGATTTCGTTCCTTTTTAGATTGTTAAGTGTCTGTTTTAATTGACTATAGAATGATTCAACATCATTGCCATATTTCTTTTCTGAAGTAGGGGCATATATCTGGATAACATTGACATTAAATGGTTTACTATTTAATTGGAGTATCGCTAGTCTGTCATTTAATGGACTACCGATGACTACGTTATAAGACTACTTAGCGATGGACTACCCCAGCTAATTGAAATAATATTCGAAAATATTACCTCAATCATCCAAGAGAGCTATCGCTACACCCTCAGCCTAGCTCAATCTGTCAAGGTGTGTGTTCGTCTTGTCCTAATCTTAGAAATGAACTATGAAAATTTGGAATGGAAGCAAACAAAACAGTATTTTTAACTAATCATTTTTATTGTTCATCAAGATATAATAAAAATATGACTTATTAATTGCATTAACAAATATATTCAAATTCTTGCCAAAAATTAACAATTCTGGATTATACTCAGAGGCGGCTCTAGCCCATGTAGCGCCCGTGTGCAGTCGATGCCATGGCGCCCTTTGGTAGACGTGCAGTCAAAATGGAATAGTCGAATAGGTACCTACCTAGTACGGTACATAGGGTATTAGAGGGTATTAGGTACGCTTATAATGTAAACAAAAATCCAGATGCAAATAGTGTAATATTAAATGATTATTTAGGAGCCAATAGGTATGCACAGCGTCAGAACAACCTACCCATATCTGTTAAAAATATTTAATTAAAAATGAACTTTCTTATCCATGAGGTAGGCAGGTAAGGTAGAAAATTGGTTGAGGAAATTTGACAGGTTTCGAATAGACAAAATTTGACAAAAGAGCATGAGGGAGAGCAGGTGTGAAAAATTCTGCTATTGCCTCGAGTTCTTCTGCTACAGTTTTCGCAGTATTAATGAATTCCACAAAAGCATACTCATTGCGTAATTCAGACAAACTTATTTTTGCATTATTAATCATTTTTATGGCTTCTGACAATACAACATCTGACTTTTAAAGAGCCTTGCTAACTATATTTATCTTGCTTAAAATTTTAAACCAAATAAGCAAAGAGCAGATGAATTTAAATGACTTAATTTTTGCCAATATTGAATTTGGGTCAAAACGGCAAACAAGTGTATGTTCTCAAAAAAATTGATAGTTTGTAAAAAATGTTTTATTATCAGCTAAGTACTTTCAACACATAACGTGCCATCATCAGAGCTCATCCTCTTATAAAACCTTCATCGAAGAGCAATTGCTAAACGACACAATAAAAAACATAGATTCTGGGCAAAAGTCACAGAATGAATAAATTCACATCTAATTTCTTTTTTATTTTAAAAAGACAACATGGCTGAGTCAAACCATTTTAAGCCCACGTGAACAGCTGAGGAGGACTAGTTATTAAAATAAAAAGAAATTAGAAGTGAATTTATTCATTTTAAGGGGTTGTTATACCCGTTATCTGTGGCTTTTGCCCAGAAGCTATGTTTTTTATTGTGTCGTTTAGCAATTGCTCTTCTATGAAGGTTTTATAAGAGGACGAAGCTCTGATGATGGCACGTTATGTGTTGAGTTGAAAGTACTTAGCTGATAATAAAACATTTTTTACACACTATCAATTTTTTTAGAACATACACCTGTTTGCCGTTTTGACCTACTTAGAAGTGTTTACAAGTCTTACAGTCTTTTCCAATATTGAATTTGCCATATTTCTTGACTCTGCATCTTTGGTATTATCAGAATATATGATAAACAAGGCATCATACACTTTTCCCAGATTAAAACGGAGAGCTTTTGCGAGAATTTGGCACTTCTTTAGCAAGTATTTGACAGCGTGCTGTTAACGCAGAAAAAACATAAATTTCTTGTACAATTGAAAAGAAATTGACAATTTCTACTAATTTAGCTGTGCGTTTTAGGCGGGCGGCAATCTATAAATCGCGCTTAAGTGCCAATGTAATTTTTCATTATTTGTTTTAAAGCATATTTTATGTTGAAATAAAGTAAAATACCCGCTTTTTGGCGCTCGGCGCCCCCTTCATCCCGGCGCCCGTGTGCACCGCACACCCTGCACAATAGGTAAAGCCGCCTCTGAATACTTATGGCTTTTGGTTTCTGATGGTAACTTCTTGACGTCGAATGGTACTGCTGTGGACTTATCTTGACCTGGGCACAGTATATAGAGGTTCCACAGTAGGGTGGTTCGAAAAAAACTTTTTTTCTTATGTCAGATCGCTATAGTGCGCAAAAGTGGCCATTGGTATAGACTTGAAGAAAGCACCAATTATTATTTTTTTATTAATTTGTCTTCCGGTCGCGCAATGCCATCGAAGATAGCAAAAATTGTGAAAAACCTTAATTATTCATATATTTTTTAAACAGGCCAGATAAATTTAATTGCGTTCCTATACCATGAATTAACTACTAAAAGTATGTAAAATCAATATAAATGCACTTATTATACATTTGTTTCATATCTTCCGGTCGCGCAACATAATACAAAATGAGTAAAATTAGTAGTCTTTGCAAAATTTCAAAGTTTGACTGTTTAGTACAATTTAATCATACGACTTTTAGAGATGCTATAGTTTAATTCAATTACAATAATATATTTAAAATCCGTCACTAGAAGGGATAGGGTAAGAAATAACTACATAAGAGAAGAACTGAAAATCGAGACAATGATGGAGTATGTTGAAAAAAGACAATTAAGTTGGTGGGGTCATCTACAACGACTACAGAAAGAAGTACCAGTTAAAAAGATAAGGGAAACGAAGGTGCAGGGAAAATGAAGTAGAGGAAGACCGAGAGAGACATGGAACGAAGTGATGGCAAGGATTCTGGACAAAAAAGGAATAGCATGGAACGAAGCAAAGGCGATGGCACAGGACAGGAAACAATGGAAGAGATTTGTGCACTGTTAACAGAGCACACGTTAATACCTACACCCGAGAGGGTAGAAGGTTTAAAGATTATATATATATTTAAAATCCAAGCCTATATAAACCGGGAGATATTAACAGAAGTTCAACCACGATTTTTTAAGTCCTGCCCTTTGCAATACTGGAAGGTTAGAGAAGGTACTTACAATTTGTGGAAAAATCCACGGGTTTCCTGTGACATTTTCCTGTGAAAATTAGATTTTCCATAAAAAAAATGGGATGAATTTTTAAGTCCTGCCATATCAATAGAATAACAGGACACTATCTATTTTATGAAGAAAATTTTTTGGGCAGGACGGTTGCAAAAGGACTAAGGGAGTATACAGATATACAAACATGTAATGAAAATAATGAAATTTTCATAATTTTGTAAGTCCTGCCAACTTAATAAATTAATCATATTTATTTCAAAATGACCAAAAAAAATGTTGGCATGACGTCACCTAATGTTTAACTGCACTTGTTTCTTGGAAAATTCTGTATAAAATTTTCACTCTGGTTCCGTGATTTTCTAAGTCACAAAATAAATTTTGTTATAAAATAAATAATTTCAGTAGACATTATTCAAAATGGCAGTATGTTTAGTTACACCTTTTTTACTATATATAGTTAAAAAAATTGTAAGAAAATTCGTGGAAAATTACACGATTTTCTAAATCATGCCATTTCGCACATATCTCAAGAAGGTTAATATAAATCTATTTTCAAAGAGGCTGGATGGTTGTATAGGTATTTCGTATAAAAAAATTAAATTGTGGGTCTGTAAAATTATTTCAGGGTGTTATACAAACATATTCATATCACCACAATTTTCTGAGTCATACCATGTCGAGTATGCTTAAAACACACTAATCTAAAACCGTTTACAACTTGGCAGGATAACCGCAAAGATGAATAATACAAAAAATTAATTTGTATATCATTAAAACAAGCGTATCCTATTAAATATTATTTTCCTGAATAATGTCTCGGAATTTTTACACACTTTTCAAATCTAATAGCAAATTGTAACATCTTTATTTTAAGTGATTATATCATATTTTTATCTAAGTAAACCCAATAAAAGTAAATAAACAATTTTTACAATTTATTGGTTATAGTAGGGAATTTACCTACCCATTATATTATACAGGGTATCCAGAAGCTCTCATAACAAACGAAAACCGGAGATTCCTCAGACAATTTTAAGAAAATTTAATTTAATTCACCTAGTTCAAAAATGCTTCCGTGGAAAGCTAAAGCTCTTTAAAGATGGCGTCTTGTAATTCATCATCGTCATAATTCAACCCTTTCTATCCAATGCTGGATATAGGTCTCCCTCAGTCTTCTCCATGCATTTCTGTCCTGTGCTGTCTGCATCAAGTTTCTGTCGATCTGTTTGATGTCATCAGACCATCTGGTTGGCGGACGACCTCTACTTCGATAAGCTTCGTCTACAAGAAGCATATCGAAGTCTTGTAATTAGTTTCTTTAAAATAGCTGCAGAACGCTTTTATTTGGAAAAACGAAAACTGGTACACTTATTTATCTTCCAGAGGTCAATTGTCAAATGTCAATTATCAATTGTCAATTTTTAGTACCGGTCATAGGGGTCCGTTTTGGGTACGGAAACGGATATTTTATCGAATAACTTTTCTGTCTAACTTTTAAACATTTCTGACACTGGATTATTAAATTCTGGGATAGTTTTGTACTAAAAGGTACTTTTGTTTTAACTCAGAAGAATACGCAGTGTTCTAGAAAAATCGATTTGAAAAATTTTTCGTTTTTTGGTTTTTTGAGTTTAAAAGAATTTAGAAAAATTCTATTTAGGAAAACGAAAACTGCTACGTTTATTTCTCTTCCAGAGGTGAATCGATTTTATCAATTTTGAATTTCTAGTACTGGTCATAGGCATCCGTCTTGGGTAGATCAACGGATATTTTATCTCATAATTTTTTGGTCTTTAAATTTTTAGACATTTTTTAGAGTAGAGTATTAAATTATGAGGTATTCTAGTACTAAAAGTTACTCTTGCTTTAAGTCGGCAAATGCACCGTTTTTTTTTTTTATTTTTTAAAAATTTTTTTCAATTTCAAATAAAAGGTGTACAATATAAAAATGGGTGGAAATTGCATTTTAGTGCATAACATGCATCCAAAAGTACATAAACCTGTCAAAATCAGTGTATTAACGGCAAAATTTTGTTATTTGGGAGGTTTATGGAGTTACGAATACGCAAGCAGAACCGACCTCCGAATCACCTAGTGCCCAGAGTTGCTGCTAAGGCACGTCATCTGGAGTTTCGTGGGATATCGGCAATAAATTTAAAAAAACAGATTATTCGAGGGTTTTTGGGATGGCCGAACACGAATATGACATTAAAACCGACCCTCGGAGCACCTGGTGCCCAGGGTGACTGATCTCGAATTTAGAGAGCTTTTGGAGGTCGATTCTGATGGCGTATTCATGTTCAGCAACCACAAAACTCCTCAAGTAATCTACTTGCATCACTTTAGTGTCTGAATGCCTCGAAATTTAAGAATATGGCGTGTATATTAGTCAACCCGAGCACTAGGTAAAGATCTGTTCTAATGTGACATTCTTGTTCAGAAACCACAAAAACCACCTGAGTAATCTGTCTGTATCAATTTACTGCCGAAATTAATATATACATGTGGTACAGAAAATGCTTAACAAATAGAAAGGTACCATAAAATATCATTTTATTAAAACACTAAAATACAGGGTGTCCCATTTAAGAAAACTCAGAAAATATTAAACATTAAACAAAATAGTAAAATTAAACATTTTGGTATACTATTAATAACTGACAATAGTAGACTATATTAAAAATCGTTTAAACATAAATTAATAGAAGTTTGGATATCAAATCACTAACAATAGGTATAGGGTGTGAACGTTCCTACAAAATTAACAAAAGTAATTATATTTTAAACTACCTCGTATAATATTTAAAAACACTATATTTTATTAAAGAGAACATCGAGTAGAATCCAAAAATGTAAAAATATACAGGGTATTCCATTTTAAAAAACATAAATTTGTGTCACCCTGTGAAAACGGGTAGCCCTGTATATTAGAAAATACTGTTAAATCATAGTCCTATCTGTGGCCCATGTTTTACCTAAAAAACTTTTTTCGTATATCTTACGACAAACGAGTAATTGGACTTTGTCACACTAATGCCCCACCCTGTATACAAAATAACCATAAAACCATCCTGCCTCTTTGTAAATAGACTTATATTAAGATTCTTGAAACATGTGCAAAATGGCATGACTTAGAAAATCGTTGACTTTTTCACGAATTTTCTTACAAATCTAGGACTCCTGCCGTCTTACAAGAACCGTTTAACCTTCCTGCCGAGTACCGAAAAGGTATTGATTGTATTTGAGTATTATAACTTTTTAAAGGCAGGACTAAGAAAATCACGGAATCAGGGTGAAAATTTTCCGCAGAATTTTCCAAGGGACAAGTATATTTAAACATTAGGAGACGTCATGCCAATATTTATTTTGACCATTTTGAAATAAATATGTTTAGTTTATTTAGTTGGCAGGACCGAGAAAATCATGAAAATTTCATTATTTTCCTTACATGTTTGTATACATATATACTCCGTTACCCCGTTTGCAACCCTCCTGCCCAAAAAATTTTCTTCATAAAATCGATAGTATCCTGTATATCTACGGATATGGCAGGACTTAGAAATTCATCGCAAAATCCTATTTTTATTTTTTGGGAAAATCTAATTTTTACAGGAAAATATCACAGGAAATTTGTGGATGTTTCCACAGATTGTAAGTACATCGTCTACACTTCCAGTATTGCAAAAGGCAGGACTTAGAAAATCGTGGCTGAATTTCTGTATAATATCTCCCAGTCTAATAAGATACATTTTGATATTCAAGTGGAATTCGGTCGCGCAGCTTCGTCAAAAACAGTAGACTACCGAGAGGCGAGGCGAAAGTGACGAATGCCAGCGAAGCTCGCGCAGCCACAAATAGAGATACATGTGGGAAGACCTCTACAATGAAGTACTTGTCTTCTCTATTACAACGAACTGCCATTTCACCACCTTTTCCAACACTTAGATGGAAATACAACAGGCACTATAGGATATCCGGACCGATTGGAAAGGCCCTACCTGATTGTGAAAGACTACCAGTTGTTGTTGATTTTAATCGTTGGCATCGCTGAGCGGTGCAATAATGTGGTTCTAGTATAGCCATCTCTGCAACTGTGTCCACACATTATACTTGAAGCTTCGGTCACCAACTTAACGCATCTTTCAACTGCCTGCGTATGGCATGGCAAAGTATCTATACTCATAACAGGCTTGAAGTTATTGCTCGCATACTGTTTTATCTCTTCATTAGTCAATGTTCTTAGCAGTAGAGGGGAGTCAGTGTACTGGTGTTCCATTTGATAATTTCGTAATACTATTTAGCTTCAAAGTTTAAGTTTGGTGGTTTAAAGATTCTGATAGAGTCACTTTCAGATATTGTTTCCTTTTCCTTCATGATACGCCCAAAGCCCAGCTCTCGGATATGGTTTCTGTCATCAGTTACCACAACCAAAATTAATTTTCGGGATGGGCAAATTAAGCATTCCGTTGTAAAACAGGATCAATAATTGAAGAAGCTCTTCTGGTAACTACCTTGAAGATTCAATGATTTTGTAATCATATCTGGGCCTATCTGTGAATTTGTGGTTTATTTTTGTGGCAAACCACATAGGCATATTATAACATTTGAGAATGAATGTGACAATCTCTCTCAGATTTTCAGAAGGGTTGGACACACTGATGTAGAACGCAAAACTCGGTTTGCAGTAGTAAGCCATCTTGAATGTGACGTTGGGCTAGGATCACGTACCCACTACAAAGCCTTCTGAACAATGTCCTGACTTGATGACTTCTGATATCTCAAGCAAGTACAATTATTGGTGCTTGCTAAGAATACGCTTGTCAACTTTTGGAATCTCAAAATCAATAGGATTAAAAGCAATAAGTGGTAGTCTTTCACAATCAGGTAGGGCCTATCCAATTGGTCCGGAATATTCTATTGGGCCTGTTGTATTTTCATCTAAGTGTTGGAAAAGGAGGTGGAATGGTAGTTCGTTGTAATGAAGAAGCCAAATACTCCATTGTAGAGGTATTCCCACATGTATCTTTATTTGTGGCTGCGCGCGCTTCGCTGGCATTCGTCACTTTCGCCTCGCCTCTAGGTAGTCTGCTGTTTTTGACGAAGCTGCGCGACCGAATTCCACTTGAATATAAAAATTTATCTTATATTCTTGGATTTTAAATATATTATTGGAACTGAATCAAACTATACCATCTCGAAAAGTCGTATGGTTAAATTATACCAAACAGTCAAACTTTGAAATTTTGCAAAAACTACTAATTTTACTCATTTTGTATTATGTTGCGCGACCGGAAGATATGAAGCAAATGTATAATAAGTGGATTTATATTGATTTTACATACTTTTAGTAGTTAATTAAAAAAATATATGAAAAATTAAGGTTTTTTATAATTTTTGCTAACTTCGATGGCATTGCGCGACCGGAAGACAAATTAATAAAAAAATAATAATTAGTGCTTTTTTCAAGTCTATACCAATGGCAACTTTTGCGCACTATAGCGATCATCGATGAAATAAAAAAAGTTTTTTTCGAACCACCCTATTCCACAGTAAAATCACTCCTCTGTCGGCGCTTTGATCTCAAGAAGTAATACCGGCAGTACGCAATTTGTAATTCACCCTGCTAAAATCCGTATGTTTCTATGCGACTAGTAATGCGAGAGCGGGGCAAAAGCGACTAAGAACATTGCGCGGACGCCATGCGCGACTACAGATTTTACTTCCAATTTTTTCGGAGAGTAGTTCTACTGTCCCTCTTTATACTGTGACCTGGGCAGATGTTGTGGCCCCTAGGTCAGTGCAGCTATGGTCTTGGTGGTGTCGTACTTGGATGTTGGGTGTTGCTGTCTAGTTGCGAAGCTTCCATGAAGACCTGTCGTCTTTGCCTGAGGAGTGGCATTAGCGGTGATGAAGGCAGGTGGCTCCCGAAAGGAGAAAGGTGATTTCTATCCAAAAACTATAAGACAAAAACACATATCAATCATCAAGAAGAAAAACCAAAAACAAGCCTTTGCCAAATAATCGTTTTGTGGCCCCTAGGTCAGTGCAGCTATGGTCTTAATGGTGTCGTACTTGGATGTTGGGTGCTGCTGTCTAGTTGCGAAGCATCCATGAAGACCTGTCGTCTTTGCCTGAAGAGTGGCATCAGCGGTGATGAAGGCAGGTGGCTCCCGAAGGGAGAAAGGTGATTTCTATCCAAAAACTATAAGATAAAAACACATATCAATCATCAAGAAGAAAAACCAAAAGCGAGCCTTTGCCAAATAATCGTATAATGTAGTAATCGCCAATGGAATAAGATAAAATTAATAGTGAGGGAATAGATAAATAATTTGATTACTAAACGTGCATGTATGTAAATTAAACAGATATATTTAATACTAAAATATCAGAACACATGTTCTGACATTGGAGGTTAGATATAAAAAATATTAGAAAAATGTTATAAAAAGCTAGGTATGGATGGAATATAATGACTAAGAAATTATTAAAAAATCTGTATGAAAAACTCACCCCTAGAGAAGATTTGATTTGGAATAAAAATTATTTATTTTTGAAGTTTCCTTGCCTTTTATGACATTGCCGCCACCATTCTGAGAATGAAATATGGGGGTTGTCAGTGTCATTGAAAACGACATTTGGAATGACGACCAAGTACTATGCAGTAACAGGCATGTTCCGTATTGAATGACAGTTATTTACAGAGTAAGAATATACGGGGTACGTTCAGTATGTTTAATCGATGATTTAAATGAAAATAGATATAGTAAATAGAAGATAATAAAAGAAGATAATAAAAGAGGATAATAAAAGAGGGCGCCTACGAGTTTTTAACGAAGAAAACTGGTAAAACAAATAGAAGAAAATTATTGTTAATGAAAAATTAAAGAAAATAAAGTAAAATAATTATTTAAAAATAAAATATTAACCCGAGAGTAGTCGCGCTCACTTCTGTAACGTCGATAGTCGCGTTTGAGATTCTATCTTAAAATACGAATTTAAAACAAATTTTTATTTTGTAGCATTGTTATCTACTTTTTATATTTAAAATATATATTTCTAACAATTTTATTAAAAAACCTGTGTTAACGGCCACCTGCCAACATCGGCCACCTGTCCTAACGGCCAGTTTAAAAATTTCCCAAACCAATTATATGTAGACTACAAAAACTGGCAATACCGGCCACCTTTCTATATAGGCCAATAGTTCTTTCATTTTTACTGGCCGTTACTGACAGGTTTTACTGTACTACGGAAAAGGATGAAATGTGAGATTCTATTTAACGGCGCGACTACTCGCGGGTTAAAGCTAATTGGCTCTCCCCAAAGCCATAAATTCCACAAAAAGAAGAAGAAGAAAAAAGAAAAAAAAATTCCTACGCATTACTACACCCTTCATCGAGGCACTTAAATTTTTTTTTCAAAATTGCAAAATTTTTCATCAAGTTATCGCGAAAAAGGGTAAAAATTGAGATTCTATCTCACCGCGCGACTACTCGCGGGTTAAAGATGTGACGTTTGTAACGTTACACGAAAATTCGAGAGGCAAAAGAGAGGTGGCTCTCCGACAGATGCAAAGAAATAGAAGACCGGGCTAAAAAGTATGACAGCTTTAATTTACACAAAAAGATCAAAGAAGTGACAGGTTCTAAAGAAGCACAAGAACGAATACCCTAAACAATGATAAAGGGGATATTATTACTGACGTGAAGGAGAGATTGTGTCAAT
This sequence comes from Diabrotica virgifera virgifera, assembly GCF_917563875.1. Taxonomy (NCBI): domain Eukaryota; kingdom Metazoa; phylum Arthropoda; class Insecta; order Coleoptera; family Chrysomelidae; genus Diabrotica; species Diabrotica virgifera. The sequence continues at coordinate 170,037,445 of NC_065449.1, read as the reverse complement.
GGACCAATTACATCCAACAACTCTTTAAGGATGAAAGAGGATAATTGTTATTAAAAATCACAGAGGATACCGGACCACCAATATTAAGAGAAGAAATCATCTATGCCATTAAAAAGACGAAAGAGGGTAAACCTACTGGACCAGATAATGTGCCCATCGAATTATTAAAACTTATTGATGAAGATGGTATTGATGTAATGGCTGAATTCTTTAATCTAATATATCAGACTGCCACAATCCCCAGACAATGGCTGCAATCGACCTCTGTGGCAATTCCCAAAAAGTCAAGTGCAACAACCTGCTCGGATCACACAACAATATCTTTAATGAGTCACACACTTAAAACATTTTTGAAAATAATACAAAGTAGAATTGTTAAAACTCTCAAATATGAAATCAGTGACACACAATTTGGCTTTATAAATGGTATGAGCACACGAGATGCTTTTTACAGCTTGCATGTGCTGGCCCAGAGATGCATGGGCATGAATCAGGATATGTACTTATGTTTTGTAGACTTTTAAAAGGCATTTGATAAAGTTCGACATAAAAAGCTTGTAGATATATTAGAAAGCAAAAATATTGACAGTCGTGACATGAAAATTATATCTAATATATATTGGAATCAAACTGCCAAGGTAGGAGTTGACAACCAGAACACGCAAGATATCAAAATACAGAGAGGAGTCCATCAGGGTTGCGTGCTGTCTCCACTACCTTTCAATGTCTACAATGAAGCGGTATTTCAAGAAGCGCTCTCAGATTCAATAGAAGGTATATCTATCAATGGAGAAGTTTTGAACAACTTACGTTTTACAGACGATACAGTAATAACGGATAATAACAATGATTTACAGAACGTAATGCAACGCCTTAATGAACGCTGTCATGAGTACGGACTGAAGATGAATTTAAAGAAAACTAAATGCATGATCACAACTCATAACTAAATCAGCACACGCAAACATCCAATTAACTATTGAAGATACTGTGATTGAGAGTGTTGATAACTACAAATACCTAGGAACATAGATAACATCAAATGTAGACCAAACCAAAGAAATTAAGACACGTATTGAAATAGCACGTGCATAATTCATTAATCTTAAAATGTTCCTTTGTTGTCGGGATATAAGGTTAGAACTACGTCTAAGTCAAGCCGCACACCAAAGAAACATGGAACGAAAAACATGAAACATGAAACGGAGAACATGTTTCATGAAAATATAACACTGCTAAACCAATCTCAAAGTCCGCCTACCAATGAAACGAGTGTGATTCATGCTAATGACACATTTTTATTTTCGGATAGTTTCATAAATGGCCGGACGTATATTTGTTTAGCAGTGTTTTATTCACATGAAACGTAATTTACGTTTCATGTTTCTTTGATGTGCGGCTTGCCTAAGGATGTTTCGATGTTACGTGTTCTCTACTCTTCTTTATGGCTTGGAAGCGTGGACGTTGAAACAAGTCCATTTGAATAAGTTGGTCGCCTTTGAATTTTGGCGTTACAGAAGAATTTTACTAATATCTTGGATTCAAAGAATGTCGAACGTGGAAGTATCTAGAAGGATAGAAAATCAACCGGAAAACTATCAAAAGACGAAAACTTGAGTACTTGAGACATGTGATGGGAGGGCGAAAATACTTAATATTACAACTTATTATGCAAGGCAACATCCGAGGAAAGCGAAATGTGGGAAGAAGAAGAACATCCTGGCTTAAGAACTTACGGCAATGGTTCGAATGCAGTAGTGCAGAGCTATTTAGAGCGGCAGTCAACAGGGTCCGCATTGCCATGATGATTTCCAACCTTCGATAGAAGATGGAACTTAAAGAAGAAGATTATAGAAGTTAAAGAATATTATATCGGTCTCCCCTTACTACGTGTCCAAAATAGGCCATCTTTCTATATTTGATAGTATCAAGCAGCTCGCGAGCAGCATTTGCTCTCTTAAGGACTGCTACATTTTTCAGCATAGCCTTCCATGGTAATTTTAGTGTACATCTGTGCAGGTGCAGCTATATTTCAAAAGCCTCCAAACGATTAATTGTGTATACTTTTAATGTCAATGCTTTGACACCATTTAAAAGGACCGACCAAATTTAACATTTAATCATGCGCTTTCGAAGTTGAATTTGCAAGTCATCATTACAGAAGAATGACCTCATTTTTAAAAATTTTGTGCGGGCTATCTCGATTCTACATTGTATCTCTTTATCTGTTTGTTTATCTAGTTGTTCAGTACTATGCCAACCAAGATATTTAAAACTGGGTACTCTTTGAATTATATGACCATCAACATTATATGACCAGATTATACAAAATGAGTGAGGTTATATCTTTGGTTATATGTGTTGGCATAAAATTTTTATAATTTTAACTATACCAGACTGATTTTAATTGATTCCATTAGTGTTTGTGCTTCTTTATAAGTTGAATCTGTCCCTCAAGTGGAGACTCTAGTTGTTTTTATTGTTTAACCTAGTGCAAGTTTTGTTTATATATTGGAGGTTATGGCTCACAAATTTACATGTGGTGATAAAATTCCCGTTTGTGATAGCTGCCAGTTACCATTTCACCTAAATGAGAAATGTCTTGGTTTGTCTAGCACTGAATTTAGGGCGATTGCATTGCAGAAGAGATCCATGTTTTTTTTCTGTCGTGATTGCAAAGATGCCTTCAAATCTGCCCCAGCAGTGCTCAGAGAGATTAAAGCACTGAAAGATAAGATTAGTTCTTTAGAACTAGAATTGGCTAATTTAAAACATCAAACAAAAAACGAAACTAAAACTAGTTCAGTTTTCTATGAAGTACAACAGCGCTTAGTTAGAGCTAATAATCTCATATTATACAATATTCCTGAATCCAATTCCACCACTTTAAATGATCGAATTGACCATGATAAAAATATTGTTCATGAGGTTTTCCGAATGATTGGTATACAGAATGAAGAATCTACAATTACTCACGTACTACGTATTGGTAAAGTCTCTGATCGTGCTAGACCAGTCAAAGTTATCTGTGACTCTAACACTGTAAAATTGGCCCTGAAATCTCGCAATAAGCTTCGTGGATGTAGATATAAAATGTCTGGTGATCAAACCAAAATGGAACAAGAGGCTTATAAAGCAGCGAAAAAGTCGTTATTGGAGAGAGAAAATGCGGGTGAGGAGAATTTGTCTATCCAGTTCCGTCACGGTGAGCCAGTAGTCGTCAAATCAAAACCAAAAAACCTTGCTCTTACCCATTAACAGTGTACTATCAGAATGTTGGTGGCCTGCGTACAAGACTTCCTGATTTGTTAATAAATGTGTCATGCTGTCCATACGACATAATCATACTAGTTGAGAGTAATTTGAATGATAACTTCAGGGACAGCGAATTGAGATGTGATGGTTTTGATGTTTTTCGTTGTGACAGAAGCCTGAAATCTAGTGACAAATTGAATGGAGGTGGTGTCCTGGTGTTTGTTAGGAGCAAGCTGCAATCTCATTATATCTCTATCAATGAAGACCGTATTGAACAACTTCTTATTTTGTGTCAGTTTGGTAAGTCCAAGTTTATTATTGGGGGTACGTATATTCCTCCTCATTCTCCCCGGGAAGCATACATGTGGCACTGCCAATCCATGGAAGAAATTGTTCTTCAGTATCCATCACTTAATATTTACACGTTTGGCGATTACAACTTACCAAATGCAGTATGGTCCAATGATGAGTTTGGTGTCCTAGTTCATTGTCCAGGAGGTGATCCAGCTGTTGATGTGGCACAAGCTTATGGTTACCTAAAATTTTACCAACTAAACTCTTTACCTAATGACAGAAATGTATTTTTAGACCTGGTTTTCTCTAACGATAGGGACTTGGTTATCACAAGGGCGGGTGATCCTCTGTTGAACTCTAGTTTACATCATTTTGGCTATGAAGCTAGTTTGATGGCCTTAAACACATCCTCCTCTTCATGTCTGTCCTATGATGAATTCTACTATGATTTCAAGAACGGCAACTACTTTGAGTTTAATAACTTCTTGGCTGCTATAGATTGGCAGGAATGCTTAGGTTATAGCGATATAAATGTATCAACTTAAGTCTTCCATGAAATTCTTGCTACAGGTATCGCTTTTTTTGTACCTTTGAAACGCTATAGATCTTCTACTTTTCCTAAGTGGTTTTCTCATGATCTTAGATGTTTGACGAGAGAAAAGAAGTTTGCCCACTCTCTGTACATAAAGAATCGGTCTGTTGTTAATTATTCCAATTTCTCTCGTCTCCGATCAGAATGTAAACGGTTGTCTGATGCATGCTTTTCCCTGTATATTAGAGGTTTAGATGCTGAATTGCAGAATAACCCTTATTATTTTTGGAAATATATTAGGGATAAACTGTCTAGTCACAACCTTCCTGATTTGATGTTTTATAATGAACAGTCAGCTTCTAATGGACAAGGTATTGCTAATTTATTCAAAGATTTCTTTCAGACTGTTTACTTACCCAGTAATAACGATCTCAAGTTACCCAGTGCACATTTAGATAGCAACATCGGTGCTTGCTTCAATATCACTGACTTTACTGTCACTGATATTTTTGATGGTATATGTTCTCTTCCAAATAAAACTTCCAGCGGTCCAGATGGTGTTCCTAATTTCCTTTTAAAAAAATGTGTTTGCACTGTTGTTGGGCCATTACTGTTATTATTTAATAAATCCTTACAGTCTTCTACATTTCCAGATGCTTGGAAGGAGAGTTTTGTTGTACCCATATTTAAAAAAGGTAAGAAGAATGACATAGAAAATTATCGTAGTATACAGAGCTGTAAAAGATACTTTTTAAAAGTATCTAGATACTTTTAAGATACTTGAGGCAAAAAGTATCTTAAGATACTAAGTATCTAAGATACTTTTTTGTGAAAGTATCTAAAGATACAAAATACCGGAAAAGTATTTAGAGTAAAAATATCTTAGATACTTTCAAGTATCTAAGATACTTTTGAGTATCTAAGATACTTTTAAGTATCTAATATACTTTTAAGTATTTAAGATACTTTTATGTATCAAAGATACTTAGATGCTTTTCTAGTATCTAAGATACTTAGATACTTTTGTAGTAACTAAGATACTTTTAGGGTATAATATAAAGGTACTCGGTACTCTACTACTCTACAGTAGATTGTCGATACTTTTGTTTTAAAAACATCATTTTAACCCTTTAAATTATCATACAATTTTAGTTTAAGCCAGCAGGTACTTTGAAATGGTATACTTTGGGCTTTGGGGTAGATAAGAAATAAAAGACGTTAAGTTATTACAAACTAATAACTATGTATTGAAAACAAAAATCAAACATTAAATTTTCAAAACAATATAAAATAAACATAAATTCGTGTGTTAAAAACAGCATAAGATGCATTATGCATTAAAAACAGAACATTCAACATAATTAAATTTTTAAACACAATAGGATAGGATATAAAAAATAGTAACATTTTGGTAGCTAATAACTAGTTAGTATAACCACTAGCTTTTAGTAAAACTAAATTTTCAAAAGTATGATCAGACAAGGCATGACGTCGGGGTGAATTAATAAAAGTTGCAAAAGAAAACATTCTTTCAACAGCTGCAGAAGAAGGTAATGGCGTATTGAACTTTTTAAATAATTGTTCTATAATATTATATTTTTTTAACATTTTTATGTTGGTTTCAGAATCGGCCAAATATTGTAATAGTTGCAGCTCAGCTTGTCGTTTATAATCTAAATCAGTATAGCCAGTGTTTTCGTTTTGCGTTTGAAGATCGGAGTTAATATCAAATTCAAAGAAGTCGTTTTGCATTTTGTTACTTTTCATTACAGTAGTAATGTTATTTGTACTTACATCAAATTGTTTTAATTGTTCCTCATTTTCCTTCATAATTTTTATAGCTTCTGTAATTACCAAATCCTTAATTTCACTAAGGTCATTTTCGATATTCCTGATTCCTCGAAATGCAGTAAGCCAACGTGTTTTAAATAAAGGATTAGTAACTGCAGCAATTATTGCAGATTGGTTAGTCAACTTAAGAAGTTTTTCAAATCTGGAGTTTAAATATACTGTCAGAGCGTTCAAAATAGGTTCCACATATTTAAACTTATTGGTTTTAAGCTTTTCAATTTTAACAAACAAGCTTACGATTGATGGTAGAAGTAAACCGTAGTACATATTTTGTTCGCCTTGAAGAATGTCAAGTGCCAAAGCAAACGGTTTTAGTATTTGGCATAATTCTGCTAAATAATTTAGATCAGTATCTCTGAGCAGATCTTGTTTTGCAAAATTTAATTTTTCGTATAGAGATTCCAGTTTTTCTTTAGACTTAAGAATCTGGTTCAGAGCGTCGAACATGGAATTCCAACGAGTCACACCCGGGTAACTTAAAGTATGTCCTAATACTTTGTTTATCACTTCAGCTGATTTAGGACGACCTGCTTTTTTCCATATATGATTACACCTAGCTATTGCTTGTTCATGTTTTGATCTAAGAGAACTGGTTGAATTAATTATTTTCATAATATCAGTAGTTGTTATTAGGGCAAGTGTATGACTTGCACAACGTATGTGTTCAGATAAAGTAGGTATGATCATGATCAAATTATTGTCACTTAAATTATTTGGAAGGAGATAATTTTCGTTTTCAAATATGTCAGGAATATCCTCTTCATCCTCCAAAATATCTTCCTGATCTTCCTCAATGATGTCGATATCATCTTTTGGCACTTGTTGTTGATGTTCACCGTCGTCACCAGTGTAGTGTAAAACATTGATACCAAAAACACCAAATGCTTTGACAAAATTTGAGCCGTTGTCAGTAATTGTTGCTAACACTTTATTTGGATGTAGATTATAAGCAGTATGTATGTCTTCTAATAGTTCAGCTATACGGTCGTGTGTATGCGCTTCAGAAAATCTTCTACATGCTAGCGGTGCTGACTTTCGTAGAAGTTTGTCGTCAATCCAATGACATGTAACACCAAGAAAACTTCGGGTTTTGCATGACCAAATGTCAGCCGTCGTGCAGATGTAACAGATATCATGTAATGTTAATTTTAAGTTTTCTTTGTTCTCAGACACCATAGAGGAAATTTTTTTTACAGCTGTAGGCCTGGATATGATTTTTAAAGGAGTAATTCCCTTAAATAAATTTAAAAAGCTACGATTTTGTAACAACGACAAAGATGACATGGTATCTACAATAAACTGAAGAAGTCTTCTGTTAAATTTATCCTGTGTAACATTTTCGGTCTTTGTAATCATTTGTCTAATGTTCATTTGCCTATCATTGATATTTTTAATTTCCAGTTTTTTCGTAAGTTTAGAACCTTAAATAATCCTTATAAAATGTTGAATGTTTCGTTTTAAAATGTTTTAAGAAGTTACTGGTAGAACCTGAATTTCCCTTTAAATATTTATTATTAGGTAAACACATTCTACACTTGTTGCGTAATTTCAAAATATTTCCCATCAAAGGGATTTGAGGTTGCTGCATTATGATGTGAGGATTGACTATTAGTTACAGAAACAGAACTAGTAAAACTACTAGCAGCAGTAGCACTAGTAGCAGCCGAGTTGTCTGAATCTGAATCCCGATTTTCATAGGTTTTTTCCGAAGATTTTGAAGAGGAGGCACCGCCAAAAAATTTTCTGAACTTCTTTTTTGTTGTTGTTTCAGGACTTTCAGGAACATATGTAGGGTCTTTTTCATCTTCACTTGGTGTAAAAGGGTCAGGTTCAGGTGATTCAGGTTCAGTAAATGTCATGTCAACATCGACATTTAGTTCTTTATCATGACAATTCTCATATATATCCCTCTGAAACAAAATTGTCAAGTTTTATGTGGCCCCGACCCTAATTTTGTTAGCACTACTATAATTATTTTTTGAATGATTTTACAAGGACCACGCTGCAATAACTACATAAACTTAAAAAAATAAGATTTTTAAAACCCTGTATCTCTTAAACTTCTAATTGTAGACCCCAAGTATTAGAGATTGTTTGAATCGGCTTAATGAAAGAATCCAAAAAGATGAAAATATACATCAGGGGCAGGGCGTTCCATTTAAAAAAATATTAATTAGTTAATCCTGGAAATATGAAACACCCTGCCTGTATAAAAGTAAATAATTTTAAAACGTGAAATTTAAAGTTGTCCACAATTTTTATAAATAGGTTTTTTTTTGTACAGTATCAGATATATCGAACTTTACTGCACCGTTGGGAATTGGGACACCCTGTCAGAGCGCAAAAATATAATGATAGTTTATATAAATATAAATATCAAAATATCGGATATATTTGATATATATCGGATATATATCCAAATGTGATATTTATATATTTTCGAAAAAAGTTACAGAATGGAAAAAAGCAGAAATAATAAGTTTATTTAAAAGTAAATATAAAAAAAAACATGTAAAACTAAATAAAAAATTAAGTATGCTAGTAAAATGTGAAATGATATTACGCTAAAGCGAAAAAACAAATAATGCTAATAGATACATAAAAGATAAAAATAAGAAACAAAATTAACAAAAATATAAACTTTGATGCCTTTGAAACAAAACCATAAGTTCCTTCTTAAATAATTAATAAATTGATACACTCTTAAGTCTTCAATATAAATCAAAATAAAAACAGAAAAGCAATAATATTATAAAATAACTTAAAAACATTAATTCCCGTCAAACTTTATAAGTCTGAAATGTAGGAAAGGAAATAGAATATTGATATATATCTGGATCTTGATATTTATTATAGATAAGTATCAAGATATATATCAGATCAGGATATATATCAGTGGATATATATTTTTGCGCCCTGCACCCTGTAGATACAACCGTAATGTTAATTTTATAATTTTATTTTGATTTCTTTGACCATATGATTTTAGGTATTCTACTCTACATTGCAGGGATCAGGGATCATAATTTATTGAATCACTTCATTTTTTAAATTTAAATAAATAAACATTTTATTTAAATTTAAAATAGGTTATAAAAAGCAAAGAAAGGAACTTACCTTTTCTAGTGCACTAATATTTTTTCCTTTAGCGAGTACGAACGGCAAAGGCAAACTAACTTAACGCTGTAAAGGATAAACGGATAATGCTGCGGGCCGGCGGGCGGGATGCAAAGAACAATACACATCGTCTCTCCCGCTACGGCCGGCGCGACAGGTCGAAGCTTGTCGGATCATGAAAAGTATATATTTCTCAGGTCCTGAGTAAGTATCTAAGATACTTTTTTGTATCTAAGATACTTTTTTGTATCTAAGATACTTTTAGTATCTAAAGATACTTTTAAAGATAAAAGATACTAGATACTTTTAAGAAGTATCTAAAGTAAAAGTAACTTTTAAATGAACCAAAAAGTATCTTAAATAAAAGTATCTAAGATACTTTTAGTATCTTAGATACTTTTTTTATCTTTTTACTAAAGATACTTTCAGCTCTGGTAGTATATGCATTCAATCCGCAATTCCCAAACTCTTTGATAGTTTGGTAGCTAAGCAGCTGTCGTGGGTGTGCAGGGGTCTGATTTCTGAATCTCAGCACGGTTTTTGCAGACAAAAATCTACAGTAACGAATCTAATTTGCTACCAATCTGATCTCTTAAAGCATATGGAAGATCGTAAGCAGATTGATGCTATTTATACAGATTTCAGTAAGGCATTTGATCGTGTTGATCACCAAATTCTGCTTAATAAATTGGCATCCATAGGTTTTCATGTCCATTTTGTTGAGTGGGTTAAAAACTTTTTATCTGGTCGAACCCAACGAGTTACAGTGGGTGGTCTTTTTTCTGATGTTATTACTGTAAGTTCTGGTGTTCCATAGGGTGGGCATACGTCTCCCCTGTTTTTTGATTTATTTGTTAATGATATCGTTAATTGCTTCTTATACAGTAAATGTTTAATGTTGGCTGATGATGTAAAATTTTGGCGAGTTGTGAATGATATTGAGGATCAGAAACTTTTACAGGCTGATATGGATCGCTTATTTGATTGGTGCATTTGCAATAATCTTCAGTTATGTGTTGAGAAGTGTTGTTATATTAGTTTTTCCCGTAAGTTAAACAAAATTGATACTGCTTATCACATAGACAGTAAACCTCTTAGATATGTCTCGTCTATTAGAGATCTAGGTGTTATCATTGATGAAAAGCTCTCATTTGTCGAACATATCAATTCATTATGCGTAAAAGCTTCTAAATTACTAGGATTTGTTAAAAGAAACTCTAAATACTTCTCTATTGATGCTGTTAGGTTAATCTATTGTTGTCTAGTCAGATCTATATTAGAATATTGTTCGGTAGTTTGGTCTCCGTACCATCAAATTCATATTGACACTATTGAAAAAGTCCAACATAAGTTCCTAAAATACTGTGCTTATAAAACTCAGACTTATATTGAGAACCATGATTACACTGGGATTGAGCAACGTTTATCATTAGCTCCCCTTAGTGTTAGGCGTGATATTTCGGGAGGTGTCTTTGTTTTCAAAATCATTAATGGACTTATTGATTGTCCCAGTTTGTTGGATAGTATAAGATTTAATGTTTCATATCCAGGTTTACGCTACAATGTTACCTTTAACACCGCCTTTCACACCTACGGTAGTAACATGCCTTTAGATAGATATATGTGCTTCCTTAACGGTTTTGATATGGATCTGTTTAATAAAGCCTGAGCCAACTGAGGAGATCTCTTGCCATGTGATAATTAGGTTTCATCTTGCAATGTTGTTGTATTTTATTATTGTATTTGTGTTTTGTATAATTTTATTGATTTGTTTCAGTTACATGTGTACATTTTATATTTTATTTTTCTAACTGTGATGTTTTTAATATCTTGCCTGGTGATTTTTCAAGCCTTTGCTTTTCTTATTTTTACTTTTTATATTTGAATGAATGATTTTACCTCATTTTTTATTATATTTATTGTATTTTTACTGTTAATGGGGTTTTCCCGTGGATAAATAAATAAATAAATAAATAAACATATAACCATAAATCTGGATCTAGCAAACGGCTAAACACCATGTATTTTGTTTTTAAACAGTTTATGTTTAGGCCAAACTCTCTTCCCACTGTGTCAATCGCATTAAAAAGGCATTGTAATCCATTCATGTCATTACTTAAAACCATTAGTACATTCTCTAACGGTTTTTGCTCTAAATTTTAAAGAACCGCTTGGATTGACATGAAATTTGGCATGCGCATATCTTACATGTCAAAGAAAAAAATGTCGGAACATGTCCAAAATAAGTCCGGAAATGTATAAACTGGCTAATTTTAAGTAACTTTTGTTCTATAGAGCTTTTTCGCCAAGTCAGCACTTTTCGAGTTATTTGCGAGTGAATATGTTCATTTTTCAACAAAATAACTACATTTTTAGACGGTTTTTCGCAAATAACTCAAAAAGTAAGTATTTTGTCGAAAAAGAAACGTTAATAAAATAGCCTGTAAAAAAGTAAAAAAATGGTGTACACCTTAGGTCTCTGGACCTCGTAGAACCAGAGTTATAGCCAATGAAAAATAGATTCTTAACTATTTATAATGGGAAATAAGCCACAATATTATTAAAAAATGATCTTGATTAACGTTTCGACGCCCAAATCGGGTGCCGTTGTCAAAACACAAAATACTACTAACATAAACAAAAATGTTGCTTAGTAAATGAAGGATACTGGTAATGAGACTAAAAGTGTATAGAAAACCAACACATACCAACAGATATCTCAATTACAAATCAAATCACAACATCAACGTTAAAAAGGGAATCACAAAATCCTTATATGATAGTGCCAAAATTACTTGTTCTAACTAAAATTCATTTTTAGAAGAAAAACAATTCTTAACATCTGTTTTATTAAAAAATGATTATCTTTTATCGTTTATAAATAAGGAATTGTCAAGATTGGATCGAATGGAACAGAACAACATAGAACGGGATCCTACAATATTCACAAGAAATAATACGAGGAAAATATCAATACCATACATAAAAGGTAGGGTGGGCCGAAAAAATATTTTTTTATCCGATCGAAACGGGGTAGGTTTTAAAAGTTGCATTTGTGGTCCCAAAAAAAATGCAAAATATTTTTGCTGAAAAAAAATATCTTCAGCCTGCGCATTTGACTTAAAATTTCAGTTTTTTTGGTAAAAAGTAACTTTTTGGAAATAATTTTGTACACATTAAGAAATGAGATAGAATGACCGGGTAGCGTTATATATGTTTGTTAACACTAATAGAATAACCCCAAACAGTTTCATTTGTTTTATGCAACATCTTCAGTGTGCGCAAGAACCACCAATTTACGTGATTTTAAGGTTAAATACAATATTTTTATACCACTTACCTTTTCTAATATTTGAAGTCTAGTTGTTTTGAAAAGTCTACAGTCAGCTTTTTTCTGTACATTTATCGATGAAAATATATCATCATTTATGCAACTCTTCGCTAGTTCATAATGACCTACCCAGGACTCACCACGAGGAGGTAGTTGCATGTCTAGTCCCACCTGTGCCCTCCCTTTCACTACCCAACCATGAGAGCACGTTGTTCTTTTTGCTTAGGCTTTGATCTCTTTCTTAGAGTCAAACTTAGGCCGTATTGCTCTGTCAAATAGTCTAGTTCTGATTATTTCATCCCTTTTCTTTTCATCGCACACTTGTAGTGCTAATCGTGTGACTTCTTTTACTGCTCTTTCGACAGCTTGAGTATGTGTCGGTAATTTTCCCAGCACACCAGAATAGCTTGTCAGATATTCTGCAAGAATATCTGACAAGCCGTCAACCAATATTCTGTTGAGGTGGCTCAGTTACATCCATAAACTGCCATTCAATTAAATCTATGTATTCTTTGGCAGAAAAATTTATTTTAGGAATTTCAAAAAGTCGAACTCTTTCTCTGTCGTTTTTTCTTCTGGTTTTTAATATTCGTCTGATCGCAAGCTGACGAATGTGTTCCCTGTCATCGGAGAGCATTGCCACAAGCATATTTTCGGGGTGCGCGAAGTATGCATTATTTTAAATGCATTTATGAATCACTTTTTTTTGTTCGTGTGACATATATGATGAAAAGTCCAGCATTTTCCAAAGGTTGCTTGAACCATCCTTCAGTTTGTGATTGCATTTGATAGTGAACCAGCTTGGAGCATAAACCAAGGCAACAAATTTGGCTAAATCTTTCAACCTGATCTGATGGTGAACTAGATGCAATGTACAATCGGAGTACACGATTGGCAGTTGTCACCCAGCGTGCATGATTCAACTTTCCAGGACTTCTATCCCCAAATCCTGGTGCTGATTCTCCTTTAGTAACTATCTGCATATGTCGTATAAATATTTCTGACCCATACTCAAATTTACTTTGTTTAAATCTGGAAGCTGTCGAAAGAGCAGTAAAAGAAGTCACACGATCAGCACTACAAGCGTGCGATGAAAAGAAAATGGATCAAATAATCAGAACTAGACTATTTGACAGAGCAATACGGCCTAAGTTTGACTCTAAGAAAGAGTTCAAAGCCTAAGCAAAAAGAACAACGTGCTCTCATGGTTGGGTGGAAGGGAGGGCACGGGGGGACTTGATATGCAACCACATCCTTGTGGTGAGTCCTGGGTAGTTCATCATGAACTAGCGAAGAGTTGCATAGATGATGATATATTTTCCTCGATAAATGTACAGAAAAAAGCTGACTGTAGACTTTTCAAAACAACTAGACTTCAAGTATTAGAAAAGGTAAGTGGTATAAAAATATTGTATTTAACCTTAAAATCACGTAAATTGGTGGTTCTTGCGCACACTGAAGATGTTGCATAAGACAAATGAAACTGTTTGGGGTTATTTTATTAGTGTTAACAAACATATATAAGGCTACCCGGTCATTCTATCTCATTTCTTAATGTGTACAAAATTATTTCCAAAAAGTTACTTTATACCAAAAAACCTGAAATTTTAAGTCAAATGCGCAGACTGAAGATATTTTTTTTCAGCAAAAATATTTTGCAGTTTTCTTTTAGGACCCAAAATGCAACTTTTAAAACCTACCCCGTTTCGATCGGATAAAAAAATATTTTTTCGGCCCACCCTAATAAAAGGACTATCCGAGAAACTTAAAACAATAGGAAATAAATTCAACATTTCAACAACATTCAAAACAACCAACACATTGAGATCTATTCTATCTAAAACTAAACCTAACAATGAACAAGAAAGGACAAAGAATTGTATTTATAAAATACAATAATACATATATAATGAAAGAAATCAGAACTACCCCAAAACTTTACCACTAGGGAGCTCGTAGAGTACAAATTCACTGAATCATACATCACATTCAGGAGCGTCATTTGAAATTTTGTTGGGGGGGGCAAGCACTATATATACAATACATTATATATGATGTTATGATGAATATTGATGTATTTTTTGTAAATTTCAGTCATTTTTTAGGGCCAGGGGGGGCAAATGCCCCCCTCTGGACGCCCAAATGACGCCCCTGATCACATTTCGTTCTACACCGAAATTATTATATATTATGGTAGGGGAGCCCAAGCGGGGATTTTTGCAGTTACTCGAGCCCGTCAGGTTATCACATGGGGAGAAACCTTGTACCCTGTAAATGTACCTCTACTATATATTGGCTCTTAATACAGCGGAGTTCGTTAAGGGGTACGAAAAAAAATCTGTCCTTAGAAAAACTCGAAATCGTCAGATTAAGATAAGGTAAGTTAACCGTTAACTATAGACATCCCAATACAGTGGAACCTCGATAACCCGGATTAATCGGGACCGCGGTCGATCCGGGTTATCGAAAATCCGGGTTAGCCGGAGAATATAGTAAAAATTAATAAATAACCTCCATTATAATTACAAAAACATGAAACACATATGCACAGTACACATCTAAATTACGTATAGTTGTATAGAGTGTAGAGTTTTGTTCATTTCTTGGTAAAAAACTCAGTCATACTGTAGAGATGTACCGACACCATAATATGGTAGGTCTGGATCCCGCGTACGAAAAAAAAGTTGATAAATAGCAAGCTGAAAATTTGTTATTAGCTTAAGGGTGTCTAGTCGGACAAACATTAATATATGGGAACACTGGAACAGGGGAAGTTTTAACTGTGGAACAGGCTAAAAATTTGGAACGGTCAGACCACGAAAACGGCACATGTATTTTGTCCGACAGAACAGACTTAAACTCTCCGAACAGAGATTAAACTCTCATGCAAAAATCAGACTGCTATTTATCACCAAATTGGCGTTTTAATGAGTGGAACATGTAGAATATGTCAAATGACAGGAATTATGACAGGTGATAAATAGCAGTCTGATTTTTGCATGAGAGTTTAATCTCTGTTCGGAGAGTTTATGTCTGTTCTGTCGGACAAAACAAATGTGCCATTTTCGTGTTCTGACCGTTCCAGATTTTTTACCTGTTCCACAATTAAAACTGCCCCTTTTCCAGTGTTCTCATATATCAAAGTTTATCCGACTAGACACCCTTAAGCTATTAACAAATTTTTAGCTTGCTATTAATCAACTTTTTTTTCATACGCGGGATCCAGACCTATGGTATCATAATATCATATTATGATGCTGCAATAAATTTATTTTAAAGATTCGCCTTTATCAATCCTACCTAATGTTTCTAGTTTCTTTTCCATTGTCACAACATTTTTACGTTTTGTTAACATTACAGTTTTGTTACCATTACGTAGACAAAAATCAGGCAAACACAATCTGAAGCACGATTACAGAACGGAAGTGATTAAAACAATGTTGTTATTTAAGAACAGACTAAGAATGTTGTTATTTAAGAACTAAAAAAGAATTTTTAAATAGTCACGTCTATTTTAAACAATGCTAAGACAGTTTGACATAAATAACGGAAAAGGAATGCCTGTTCTTTCCGATAAGCTGAGACGGTCGCTCTGCCTGCCGCCGTGTGCATGAATCATTTTTACTGTTGTACATACTTATATGTGTTCAAATTACACAAATACACATTATCTCTCAAATATTATTTGACCTACATACATTTTTATTTGATAAAATTGTTAAATTGTTTATTTGTTAAATTTTTGTCTGATGAAAATCGGTCCGGGTTAGCCGGACTTCCGGGTTATCGGGGGCCGACTTATCGGGGTTCCACTGTATTACCACGTAACTACAGATCCCCGGTATTTTTTACCGGTCATTATAAAATAGAGTCAAAATATAAAGTTAATAATAAAAAACAAAAAAATATGCATTATGTGTTTTTCTGGAGTCTCTAGATATGGGAAAAATGGTAAAATGAGTGATTTTAATAATATAATACAAGATTTTTAAAGAATAATCTGATAAACGAGAATTTTGGTGACATTTTTGGTCTATAGAAACAAACGGCCATAAATACTATGGAGAAGAATTTAGACTTTTTTTTAACAAATAAACGTAACATAGAATGACAAAGGAAACATAAAAAAGCATTTTTTACGAAAATTTTTACATCCATGAGAAAAAATCTGCAAGGGGTAAAATTATCACAGAATTAAATGGCAATTCCATTTTTGCAAAGTGGCGTCAAAATTTTTATCGTCAAATTTAACCTTAATTGAAGGTCCAGGATGACTTCCACAGTCCATTTCTTTACTTTTTTCCTAAAAACACAAAAAAATTATATAAACATTTCAGATTTACAAATATAGTACTCATATAAAAATACTTACTTAAAACAGATCTCCGGTAATTTTTACCGGTTAAGATTTTTGATGTGTGCTAGGAAAGAAAATATTGACAATACACACTACACGCTTTGACTAGCACTGTTATACAAACTACCCGAGAGGTACAGAGACACATGAACTTGTAAGTGGTGAGGTTACCATGAAATCCACATTTTGGGAATGCCCGCCGGTAAAAAATACCGGATCTCTATAGTTAAGGGTTAAGTACATGCAAAAGAGTGCATATTTCAAAAATCTGACGATTTGAGCAGGGAGTAAGGAAATGGGTGAGTCAAAAAGTTTCACAAAAAAAAACGAATATTTTGCGAAATGTCAGATCGAAAAACTAAAAAACACATGATACATATTTTTTTAAAATCTATCGAATAATACCAAACACGACCCTCCACGGTGAGGGGTGGGGGGTAAATTTAACATTTTTAATACGAACTCCACGATATTTCGCGAAATTAACATCAGATCTAAAAACTGAAAAATACACGTATTTAATATTACTAAAAATCTATCGAATGGCACCAAACACGACCCCCCACGGAGCTGGGGTTGAGGGTTACTTTAAAATCTTAAATAGGAGCCCCAATTTTTATTGCAGATTTAGACTATTTTCGTAAAAATAGGCTACTTTTACTCGAGATATTTTTTCGAATTATGGATAGATCCCACTACAGTCACACAAAAGGGTTGTTGGAAATGGAAAATTAAATTAAAAAATGAAAATTCCCCACTTTTTGAAATAGTTTACTTAACGTTTTTTGGTTTTACGACTTACTCTTCACAACCCAATCGGTCCCCATAACGCTAGAGTATAAAACTGCAAATTTAGCATACTTTCCTCCCCTACTATTATTAATACCTTATGTATAAGTTAACCGTACTAGTTACTTTTAAATTTAATGGTTTACAAAAACTATTCTGGGTGACGACAGATACTTTAGAGATGCAAAATATTTAATGTATTGTCATAAAAAATCATTAAACCTTATAGAAATTTCTAACTTCTTATCCTAAATAACATTAAAGTTAGGCTTCAAATTCTTTAGACAAATGAGGAGGTTCGAAAAGATCGAAGTTGTTCTAATATAAGTTTTAATACTCGAGAACATCTTTTCTATGTCTCATATTACAGAGAAGTGACAAAACGAAAGGGAAATCCCTTTTTCTCTTTTATATACCTGACTATCCCGGCGGTACCTGAATCGTTCCATTATTCACAATTCCTTTAGCAAAAGACATCCGGCGCTTTCCCTCCGACCAGTTATTGAATTCTCTTTCGGTCGAGACACGCTCGCCGATAATCCTGTACGTGAAAAGTGGGTTTTCGGAAGCTTTCGATAGGATCTTGGTCCACTGCAGAGATGTATCTAGCACACAAGTAATTGACACAAAACTCGCTTATATATTTTTATTGTACGTGAGACGTAACTAGAATGACTAAAAGATGGGAAACGGCTAACAGAGTGATAGAAATTAAAAACACCCGTGTTGAGCTGCCCCCCCCCCACTTGCAAAAATTAAAAAACAAATAGCCCTGATTTATGAGCTATTTATGAGCTCTCATATTCCGCAAACTAAAAATTTTGAGCTCGTTCAACTGAGCAGGAATTTAATACCCTAGTGGGCTAATACCTGAGTCAGCCCCCCCCCCCACTACTTAAAAATAGGAATATTGAATCGGTTTTTGCGGCAGAATTACGAGCTATTTATGAGCTCTTGAAATTATATAGCTTCGATTTTTGAGCTCATCCCCTTCACCCCCAAATAACCCTTTAATTGATTTAACTTAAGATAAAGATGCTGAGAAAACTTAAAATATATCGTATTGCGAATACAATTCCTATAGCTTATATACCCTAAGAATAAACTATTAAATCAAGAGCATTTCGATTATTGAGCTACAACCCCTTCGCCAGAAAACCACCCTATCTTCCCGGCTTAAGAGAAAGTTGTACTTAAAATGCGTTAAACTAATTATTTGGCGACTACATATCATTTAATAATTTATAACCTTCCAAATTACGCGCATTTAGATCAGTAAATTGCAATTTATTTTATACAGTGCAGTCACTGAAGGTAAAAATCAACGATTACCTTCAATTTCGGTGAACCTTCATCGATTTTCACGAAAATTGGTCAGTGGTTAGAGGATACGTCAAGAAACAAAGGTGACATGGTACCACCTTGCGCCTTTACCCTGAGGGTAGATACCGCCCCTTCTCGGAGGTGAAAATTATTTTATAAAAAATAACTGCACAAATCAATAAAAGAACAAATTAAAAGCAAAATTTATTATATAAAGTTAATAAAATAAGTAAATACTTTTTAAGTTATTTAAGATCAAAGATTTTAATTATTTGTGAAAAAAATGCATCTTTTGAAGAGGTTTTTTGTAAATCACTGAAAAACTGTAAGTTTTTACAAAAAAGTTAATAGTAGTTTAATTCGTATAGCTTATATTCTAAGAATAAACTCTAAAATCACGCGCCTTTCGATTATTGAACTACAACCCCTTCGCAAGAAAACCATCCCATATTCCCGGCTTAAGAGAGGGTTGTACTTAAAATAATTTAAATTAATTATTTGTCGACTATATATTGTTTAATAATTTATGAGCTCGCAAAATATACGCATCTCAATTATTGAATTGCCATTTTCTTTCTATAGTGCAGTCACTGAAGGTAAAAATCAACTATGACCTTCGATTTCGGTAAATCTCCATTCATTTTCACGAAAATTGGTGAGCGGATAGAGGATACTATCAACTTTTTCTGGATCTTATTTTTCATAGGTATTTCTAAGTACTTTGACAAGTATTTAGTACCTAAGTGTTATAAAATGCATCTCTTTCCCGTTATTTAAGCTTGAACCCTTAGATTTGAACAGTCGCGGAAAAAATATACATTTAATTACCAATAACTTACTTTAAATTAACATTAAAGGGTTTCTCAAGTAAGCAATTTATTATATTTTTTATTTTAGTGATGAAAACTTTTTTGTAAAAACTTACAGTTTTTTAGTCATTTATGAAAAATCGCTCTAAAGCATGCATTTTCTTTCCAAAAATTAAAATATTTGATCTTTAATAACTCAAAAAGTATTGATTTATTTTAATCACATTATCTAACAAATTTTGCTTACAATTTGTCCCTCTCTCGATTTGTGGGGTTATTTTTAATAAAGTAATTTTCACCCCCGAGAAGGGGTGACATATACCCCAGGCTAAAACCCCAAGTTCTTATTGTCAATTCGTGAAAATAAATGGCGATTTACCGAAATCGAAGGTAATAGTTGATTTTTACCTTCAGTGACTGCACTATAGAAAGAAAATGGCAATTCAATAATTGAGATGCGTATATTTTGCAAGCTCATAAATTATTAAACGATATGTAGTCGCCAAATAATTAATTTAAATTATTTTAAGAACAACTCTCTCTAAAGCCGGGAATATGGGGTCGTTTTCTTGCGAAGGGGTTGTAGCTCTATAATCGAAAGACGCGTGATTTAAGAGTTTATTCTTAGAATATAAGCTATACGATTTAAACTACTATTAACTTTTTTGTAAAAACTAAAATTTTTCAGTGATTTACAAAAAACCTCTTCAAAACATGCATTTTTTTCACAAATAATTAAAATCTTTGATCTTTAATAACTTAAAAGTATTGACTTATTTTATTAACTTTATATAATAAATTTTGCTTTTAATTTGTTCTTGTATTGATTTGTGCATTTATTTTTTATAAAATAATTTTCACCCCCGAGAAGGGGCGGTATCCACCCTCAGGGTAAAGGCGCAAGGTGATACCATGTCACCTTTGTTTCTTGACGTATCCTCTAACTACTGACCAATTTTCGTGAAAATCGATGAAGGTTCACCGAAATTGAAGGTAATCGTTGATTTTTACCTTCAGTGACTGCACTATACAAAATAAATTGCAATTTACTGATCTAAATGCGCGTAATTTGGAAGGTTATAAATTATTAAATGATATGTAGTCGCCAAATAATTAGTTTAATGCATTTTAAGTACAACTTTCTCTTAAGCCGGGAAGATAGGGTGGTTTTCTTGCGAAGGGGTTGTAGCTCAATAATCGAAATACTCTTGATTTAATAGTTTATTCTTAGAGTATATAAGCTATATGAATTATATCCGCAATACGATATATTTTAAGTTTTCTCAGCATCTTTCTCTTAAGTTAAATCAATTAAAGGGTTGTTTGGGGGTGAAGGGGATGAGCTCAAAAATCGAAAGTATATAATTTCAAGAGCTCATAAATAGCTCGTAATTCTGCCGCAAAAACCGATTCAATATTCCTATTTTAAAGTAGTGGGGGGGCTGACTCAGCCCCCCCCCCCCCACTAGGGTATTAAATTCCTGCTCAGTGGAACGAGCTCAAAATTTTTAGTTTGCGGAATATGAGAGCTCATAAATAGCTCATAAATCAGGGCTATTTGTTTTTTAAAGCTCAACACGGGTATTAAAAACCAATAATCAACCAGGAAGCAGTCGCGACGTTAGAAAAAATCTAACATTTTATCCTTTTTCGTGAAAACTTGATGAATAAATTTGTAAAGTGTGTAGTAATGCGTAGGTTTATTTTTTTCTTCTTCTTTTTGTAGAATTTATGGCTTTGGTGAGAACCAATTAGCTTTAATAATTGTTAGAATAATATTTCTAACATAACAAGTAAATAAAAATACTATAAAATAAAAATTTGTTGTAAATTCGTATTTAAATTCGTATTGTTAGATAAAATCTAAAGCGCGACCGATTACGTGACAGAAAAGAGCGCGACTGTTCCCGGGTTAAAAGAGCTTTGTTTCATGAAGAATGTAAATAAGCAATAGACAAAAGAAATTAACTATAACTACAACAGTACATTCAAAGAAGAACACGACAAAGGTGTAAAAAAATTAAAGAACAACGAAGAAAGGCAGACAAAATATACAGAAGAAATAGGAGAAGGTACGAAAACGACCAGATACTCAGAATGTTTTCTTCTTCTTAAAGTTCCGCTCCTATCGGAGATTGGAAATCATTCTGGCAATTATAATTTTGTTGGTTACGCGCCGGAATAGTTCAATTGAGCTGCATCCAAACCATTCACGGAGATTGCGTTGCCACGAGATTTTACGTCTTCCTACGCATCTTCTACCTTTGATTTTGCCCTGCATTATATTCCTTAATAGTTCGTATTTTTCACCTTACATGATGTTCCCCAAGTATTTCAACTTCCTGATTTTTATGGAATTTAAAACTTCGCATTGTTTTCCTAGTTGTTGTTTGTTTTACGATCTGTCCATGATATTTTCAGAATACGTCTATAACACCACATTTCAAATGCTTCCGGGTTTTTAATGTTGGATTATTTTAGTGTCCATGCCTCAACCCTATACAAAAGGGTGGAGAAAATATAACAACGAAGCATTCTTATCCGGAGCGTTATATTGATATTCCAATTACAGAAAAGTTTCCTCATTCTGTTAAAAATGGATCGTGCAATTTCAATGCGGCATCTTATTTCTCTTGTCTGATCAGTATCTTCTGTAATCCATGCTACAAAGTATTTGTACGAAGATATTTGCTCAATTTCTGTATTATCCCGTACTAGTATAACTCTGCTGTTTTGTGCTTTTGTAAATACCATGAACTTGGTTTTCTTCAAATTTATTTTTAGTCCATAATCGTTGCCATATATATTTAGTTGTTGAGCAAGGTAGGGATGGCGGTTTTTGACAAAACACCGGTTTTCGGTTATACCGGTTTTTTCTGCTTACGGTTTAACCTGGCGGTTATAACCAGCCAAAAAAACCGGTTTTTGGAAAAACCGGTTTTCGGTTTTTTTAATCCAATAGGTTACAAAGTTACATTTACAATACACTTTAGTTTGCGATACTCCATTCGACTCGATATCAATATGATCAAAATTAGTACTATCGAAAGAACATGTATTACTTTTAACACGTTTGTATATTTGTAGAATAGGTACATTTTAACTCATTTAATACTTCCTGTATGAGTGTATCGTTTTGAAAACGTAGCAAAGTTCTTGGAGATTCGCATTCGTAATCAGTAATTCGATATTCATAGTCAGATCATTATTTTTGGTAATCAGAAAAAGTCATTCACCCACTTTGAATGTCAAGAGTTAAGTGTGAAAAATAGATGATGTTTGCGTCTAATTCAACCAGATCACTTCATATGTAAATATTATGATTACAAATACCTTTTCAAGGAAATATTATAATAAAACTTAATAATTGTTTCTGGCTGATGTGAGATTGCACTTTCAGTTTGCTTCTGTATTTTATAAAATAAAATAAAATTTGAATTATGGTTTTGTTTGGAATAATTACTTGAGATAATAATTATGATTGGGATTCGAAATAATACCTAACCTAATCCTAATCACCGTAAAAACCTAATAACCGGTTTTTACTTTAAAAAGAAAAAACCGGTTATGACCGGGACAAAAAAACAACCGGTAAAACCGGTTATTGCGAAGTAAAAAAACCGGTTTTAGGTTTAAACCGGTAGGTTCTTCCCATCCCTAGAGCAAGGTGTTGCAATTCTTCCAGTGTTCCCGCTAGAAGTACGGTATCGTCAGCATATCTTATATTATTAAGTGGCTCACCGTTTATTATTAGGCCCTCATTGACTTCGGCCAACGCTAATTCTGAGATGGCTTCACTATATAGATTAAATAACAATGGTGATAAAATACACCCTTGGCGCACCCCACGACGAATCTGGATATCCTCAGTCAGTTCATTTTCAACTTTCACTTTTGTTGTTTGATTCCAATAGAGGTTACATATAATTCTAATGTCTCGCTACTGTCTATGTTTTTATTTAACAAAATTTCTCTGAGACGATTATGCTGCACTTTGTCAAATGCCTTCTCAAAATCAATGAAAGAGGTATATACTTCCTGATTCATATCTAGGCATCTCTGCGAAAGAACACTTACTGCAAACAGTGCGTCCCCTGTTCCCACACCTTTCCTAAATCCCATTTGTGTATCACTTATGCCTTCGTCTAATTTCTTATGTATTCTATTGTGAATCACTTTCAAAAACAATTTCAAGACATGACTCATTAAGGCTATGGTGCGATGTTCATTGCACTCCTTTGCATTGGCTTTTTTGGGTAGCAGTATAAATGTCGATTGAAGCCATTCTTTAGGTATTATACCTGTTATATATATGGTGTTAAATAAATACTAAGAATGTAGGAAGATTTAAATCAGGGTGAAACTAGAGGAGCATATAAATTTCTTAAACAACTTAGAGGGGGATATAAACCACGCACTAATTTTTTAGAAATAGTGAAGGACAAATCATCAGTGACGACGCAGCAATAAAAGTAGGATAAAAAAACTATTTGGACGGTCTGCTAACAGAGCAAATACAACTCAACACAGTCCATGCCAAAACCTGATATCGAGATAATAGAAAATTAGAACCAGAATCATAAATTAAAATACCCACTCACAAAACAGGAGATAAAGGATGCCATTAAAAAACTGAAGAATAATAAAGCTCCAAGGATTGACAACATGCCAGCTGAAATTCTCAAAATTGGAGGACACACACTAATAGATAGATTCCATAAACTAATAGCAGACGTATTATATACAGAAGATATTTCAGAAGACTGAAAAAAAAGCAATTATATGCCCAATCCACAAAAAGGGGGACCACTCAGCTACAAAAACTATAGCAGCATATCCTCACTCTGTGCGAGTTATAAGGTGCTAACGTAGATCATTAACCGGAGATTAAGTCACTTCACAGATTAAATCATAAGAGAACACCAGGCCGGATTCAGACCAGGACGGTCTACTATTGACCAGCTATTCAATGTAAAACAAAAATATTAGTTAAAGCCTGGGGGCATGAAATAGGTGTCTACCAAATCTTTGTAGATTTCCAACAAGCCTATAATAACATATTTAGAGATAAAATATATGTAATTATGCAAGAATTTAGTATACCAAGAAAATTGGTTAAGTTCACTACCGAACATTGATTGGTAAAAGGGTGGTGCTCCATCATGTTGTCAGTATATCATATTCACTGGAACTGGGTTTGGTGGATAAGGACATAAGTTTGACAAAGTTGGTACGACATTATTTTGAAAATGTGCTAAATGATTATTAAAATTCAAATTACCATTAACGAACAAGGGACCTATCAGATTATCTCCAATAATTCCTGCCCATACATTAACCTTTTCAGGATATTGTGTAAGTTTATCTTTCATCCATCATCTCATCTAGCAATACCAGTCTAAAATGACAATCAAACCTATTACTCGTATAAAATATATTGTTTTTAATTTGATATCTGTAAAAAAGAACGCAGAAATAATTTTTGCGTACATTCTCATTATCAAAGCCTACATGGTTAATAAGCATTGAGCCTGGTGTTTATGTGAAAAATCTGAAAACGTTTAATATTTTCGAAACAGTTAAAGATAGGTATAGAACATTGTACATAAGATATGGTTACAACCTTATGAGAAATCCGAAAGTTGAATAATAAACAACATGTTGCATGTGAAATAAGAAAGTTGGTATTCAAGTTGGAAAGTTGATAACTCAACTATGCCACAAGTCAACAGTTTTAGAACCCTACTAAAGTTGGTATTGCCCGCTGTTACATGGCACATTATCATCATCATCACCATCATTAATCAGTCCTTTGCATCCACTGCTGGATATAGGCCTCCCCTATGTCCGTCCACTGTCTTCTGTTCTAGGTGCTTTGTTACATGACACACCCTGTATGAAAAGTTCTCGTTCGTCTTTTTTTTATCATACCTCTGCGGAATCCAGAAAATCCAGATTTAGCAAACTTAGATGGATACTTACGATCCGCAAAATACCCCAATACTAGAGGAGAAAAGTGTTCAACCAGCGCATCTTTCCTATCATGACATATGGATGTCAAACCTGGACCCTAACCAAGGCAAGTATGAATAAACTAGCCACAATAGAAAGAGCAATGGAAAGAGCAATGTTAGGTTTACGACTGTCAGATAAACGGGTCTAGGACAGTTGGTCGAGAACACTTCGTCGACGGAAAATTGGTCGACAACATTCGACAAACAGTTGGTCGAATGCACAATTCATCGAATGGACAATTCGTCGACGAACATTTGATCGAATGTAATTTTCGTCGACAAACTGTTATTTATCTTTAGGATAAAGGGATTAATGGTGACAAACGATCACTCAATTTTGGATCAAAAAAACTTTTGGATCTCCGTTTTTTCTGAAACCTGGTGTATAGCTTCTGCGGAACGTAAAAATAAGAGATTTAAGGTCAAAAAATCTTCTTTTTCTTTTTTTTTCTCAAAGTGTTATTTTAAGCGATTTTACAGTGATTTGTTATTTATTTAACAAATTTGCATTTTCTCTCGTAAAGTATCAATGGAAAAATTAATATAACAAGTTAATTTGATTCAAAACAAGCTTTTGATCAAATTTTATAGTGTAGAAAACGTTAAAATACCGTTTTTTACATTTTACTCCATTCCCAAAATACATCATAATCGATTTGCCTGAAAATTTGCCCTCAGATAGCCAAAACATAGGACTTTGAGTGGTTAGAAGGATTTGAATTATTTTACAATACCAAAAAAGTTACATGCAATATCATAGTCAAAAATATAGGCGTCTACTGTAAGTACAATTAACTCGGAAAATATCGACCTCACGACAAAAATTGTTAAAAAGAAATTGTAATAAAAATACGATTTATTTGGAACAATTTCAGTTCCTACCATTTTTGTCGCAAAGTTAAAAATGGTGGTTAAAATATTGAGCAAAAACGGTTCTCCTTTTCCAAAAAAAAATCAAGATGGCGGCTAACGTAACGGAGGAATTCATTCGCGATTTTAAATTTAGGCTACTATTAACCCCCTTAAAGATTAGAAAAATAAAATTTTTGGGCAGCTCGGCATGCAAGGCCAAATGCTATCCCGACTGGACTAATATACTTTTGAGTCTGATATTATTGCATGTAACTTTTTTAGTATTGTAATATAATTAAAATCCTTCTAACTACTTAAAGTACTATGTTTTGGCTATCTGTGGGCAAATTTTCAGCCAAATCGATTATGACTTATTTTGGGAATGGAGGGAAATGTAAAAACGGTATTTTAACGTTTTCTACACTATAAAATTTGATCAAAAACTTGTTTTAAATCAAAATAACTTGTTAGAATGCCATATAATGACATTTTTGGGTCCCGTTTATTCCAATACATATTATTTTTTCCATTGACATTTTATGATAGAATAAATTACGATAGGTTAAGATAGGCAAAATGCCCTCAATACCAGAATTCAATTTTTTTTCATTTTTTTACGTTCTATGCAATTAAAAAATGAGATTACGCGGATTTTTAGCTCGCCATCTCTCTTACCCCTCCTCCACAGCCAAAAAGTTAGATTTTTAGATTTTATTTTTTTTAGTTGGGCTGAAATTGATATAAAAATTTCAAAAAATTCACACGTATAGCTGAGGCTTTCACAAAACATGTCCATTTTTTATGGACTCGTCGGACGAGTGTACATAACCTCAATTTTTTTATATTTTTTAACTTATAACTTTTTTTAAGATGGCTGCAGGTCCAATTTTTTTTTAATTTTGTGTATTTTATCAAAAACTATCTATCTGATTTTTTCAGATTTTTCCGTCAACTGGGCCATCTTGAAAAATCCGGAAAACAGTTTTTTAGTGGGTTTTTGGGGACTTTCTCCATTTTATAGACTTCACAATAGATCAGCTCAAGGTTTTGTTGATAGATCATGTATAATTTGAAATAAGTGAGTATTTAGGGATATTCAAAAATTGTGTAAAACACCTCTAAACCCCCCAAAAACTATGTTTTTTCAAATTCTTAAAAGTTTCTAATTCTTTCGTACGTACCCCGATGAAGTTAAGTTACAAAGCCATTAAAATATAACTAGAGGTGATTCATAACTACCATCTCAATTGAATGAAATCATCGGCAAAGCCATCTATATAGTGTCACCCCCAAAAATCTACCTGGGTCTTAAAATGCAGGTATACTTGTTGCGTTAAGCGTCGTTTAAACACAACAACAAGTCACAGCAACTAGTTGTGATGACAAGTTGAAACGCTGTTTAGACGCTGCGATTCAATGCGATACCACCTTCAACCCAACTCCAACTTTGATAAGTTGTGCGATGCACCGTTTAAGCGTCGTTTAAACACAACGATAAGTCACAGCAACTAGTTGTGATGACAAGTTGAAACGCTGTTTAGACGCTGCGATTCAATGCGATACCACCTTCAACCCAACTCCAACTTTGATAAGTTGTGCGATGCACCGTTTACACACAATGATAAGTTGCAACAACTCGATTGACCTTGATAAGTTGTTTGATTTATCGCTGTGTTTAAACGACCCTTTACACATAATGATAAGTTGCAACAACTCGATTGACCTTGATAAGTTGTTTGATTTATCGCTGTGTTTAAACGATCAGTTATAATTACCTAAAGAGTCTTATCTTTTAAAATTTTGTAATAATAGAATAGCTATAGTGAGTTTATTGCCCTACCTCTTTATGTGTCTTAATGATTTGGATTGTAAACACAGATAAGAAAGGGTGTGATAGACCAGAGAAATTAGCAAATAAATGGCCTCCTTCGTGACATCTGTTGATACAGGTATTATCTAAGAACTGCTTAGGGTAAATTTGGTTACAACAATATCCAATATAAAAATTATACAAAAGATCAAACGTACTTTTTAACTTAAAGATTACAAAATAAAGATAAACAATTAAAGATCGCTATTTGATTTTAAATATTAAAGGTGAAGACCGATATGCTGTATGGAAAGTTGATACAATTTTACTGAAGAAGCATAGAAAATTCTTTAAAATGAGTGTTTGAAAAGTTATTTTTGTTAATTTGTTGCTTAGTTATTGGGAAAATAGCTTCAAAAGTCGATTTTTTGAAAATGATTAATAACTTTTCTAAAAATAAACTAAAAACTTTATTTTCGCGTAAGTAAAGGAACAATATTAGAAGTATTCAGCCGTTAAAATTTGAAGAAGTTTTACATAATAATTATTGCAAAATTGAAATTGTTTATCCCAAAAAGCTTTTATTCTAGTTATTATGCATAAACTATAAGGTCAACATAAATTCTAAAGACATCAAATCAAAGAGAAAGGCTCAATTTATCAAATTAAATCAAGTCTTGATTAAAAAGTTTATAATAAATATTATAAAATAATTTTGAAAAAGTAGTGTTATTTTAAGCTTAAAAACAATTAAAATAACTCAACCGCATTAACATGTAGGAATTAACTAATTTTGATGGGAAATAAGTTTACTAAAAAAAATGGTTTTATTTTGACAACGACACCCTATTTGAGCGTCGAAACGTTAATAAAATCATTTTTTTAGTAAAATTGTGGGTTATTTCCCATCAAAACTAGTTAATTGCAAAAATGCTACAAGAAAATAGCTTCAGAACAACAACATGTAGGAAGTTAATTTTTTTTTATTCGACATGGTATTCTTATAAAAACTGAAACAAAAATTTAATGCCCTACAACCCTTAAAACAAGAGTTGGCCACTCTTTTTCAAAAATTCACCGGGGCTTTGTTTATAAATATTAGAAAATTTGAAAAGCAACATTTAAACGACTAAAAGAGCATGTTTTACAAAAAAAAAATTTAAAACGATTCTTGTAAAAATGAGCCGTCCATGATGCGCCAAAAGTGAAGAGTTTAAAAGTAAAGCGATTCTTACCCTCTTGATTTTATTATCAAAAACTTAATTCACAACTACACATTTATAAAAGGCGCAATACCTCCGGTTCTTACCAACGAAAATTGATGTTCTTTTTGAAGTGAATACTTCTAATCGCTTGGTATGGAAATTTGACGCCAAATACTAAATTCGTATTTGGCGTCATTCAAAAGTCGTGACGCGAGTGGTAAGCTTGCGGTATACCGTACATATATAACACTTATTTTAACTTTCATAGTAAACTTGATCCTGAATTTTCTACTGTTTGAATGGTTTCAGGGTGACTTCAACTATACATCGCGAATTTTAAATAATTAATTGGGATTAGGTCGTTTCAACCCTAGAGGGGTGATGTATTAATTTTTTTTCTTAAAAATAAAGTGCGTCACAGGGTTTTATGGTAAAACTAAATATAGATTCCAAATTCTTTATGATCGGCTGTCTTCGGGGTGGTTTCAACACTATAGGGGTGATTTGTAAAATTTTTTCAAAAATTATAGTAGATACGACACACATGTATTTATAATAAATCACCCTGAAACCAGTCAAACAGTAGAAAATTCAGGATCATACTATGAAAGTTCGAATAAGTGTATATTACAGTGTAATATAAATATGTACATTAAGGTATACCGCACGCTTACCACTCGCGTCACGATTTTTTTATAACGCCAAATAAGAATTTAGTATTTGGCGACAAATTTCCATACCAAGCGATAAGAAGTATTCACTTCAAAACGAACATCAATTTCCGTTGATTAGAATAGGAGGTGTTGCGACTTTTATAAATAATGTGCAGTTGTGAATTAAGTTTTTGATAATAAAATCAAGATGGTAAGAATCGCTTTACTTTTAAACCCTCCACTTTTGGCGCATCATGAATGATCTTTCAGTCGTTTAAATGTTGCATTTTAAATTTTCTAATGTTTATAAAGAAAGCTTCGTTTAGAAAGAAAGTTTATTGCAGTCGAAAACATTGTACGGAATTGCCTCGATTCCCTAATAATTTATTGGCCTCAGCATCTCGCATATTTCGTCTTGTCCGCAAGTGCCCCCAAATTTGACTTGTCCGGAAATGCTTCGTTCGTAAGTACGCCGACACCAAAAAGAAGAACGGTACAACATCACTAATTAAAATATCGGTTTATATTTGCTGTCTACTCTCCCACCGCAGCCAATTTTTTCATTACATTTAAAAATAATTACGATTTAGAAAAAAAAATTAACAAAACCCAAAAAAAAAATAAAATGTATAATATAATATTCCAGTTAACAAAATAAAAACCAACAACCCGTCGGCGTCTTTTGTAAAAATAAGTAAGATTTAGAAACAAAATTAACAAAACCCCAAAAAAAAAATAAAATGTATAATACAATATTCCAGTTACCCGT
Organism: Diabrotica virgifera virgifera; assembly: GCF_917563875.1. Classification (NCBI taxonomy): domain Eukaryota; kingdom Metazoa; phylum Arthropoda; class Insecta; order Coleoptera; family Chrysomelidae; genus Diabrotica; species Diabrotica virgifera. The sequence goes on along the minus strand of NC_065449.1, from coordinate 170,006,484 downwards.
CGTTTGTCACCATTAATCCCTTTATCATAAAGATAAATAACAGTTTGTCGACGAAAATTCCATTCGATCAAATGTTCGTCGACGAATTGTCCATTCGATGAATTGTGCATTCGACCAACTGTTTGTCGACCAAATGTTGTCGACCAATTTTCCGTCGACGAAGTGTTCTCGACCAACTTTCCGACACCGAGATAAACAGAGGAACGACTGGGTAAGATCAAAACCAAAAGTCGAATACATAACAACAAAAATTGCCAAACTTAAATGGAGCTTCGCAGGCCACACTGATAGGCAAAAAGACCAACGTTGGAATGTACAATACAACATTGGAGACCTTACGAAAGTAAATGACCGAGAAGAAGACCACAGATGAGATAGGTTGATGATATTAAAAGAGTAGCCGGAACTAATTGGAAATATGTTGCTCAGGATAGAGACTAGGGATGGCGGTTTTTGACAAAACACCAGTTTTCGGTTATACCGGTTTTTTTTCTTACGGTTTAACCTGGCGGTTATAACCGGCCAAAAACCGGTTTTTGGAAAACCGGTTTTCGGTTTTTTAATCCAATGTGTTACAAAGTTACATTTACAATACACTTTAGTTTGCGATACTCCATTCGACTCGACATCAATATGATCAAAATTAGTACTTTTGAAAGAACATGTATAGTCGAGGAAATGAAGCATTTTGGCTCGCAATTTTTTCATCCAGCATGGATTTACTTGACACCTTCACAGAAGGGAGGGAATAGTCCAAGGATCATTTTCTATATCATACCACTGTACGCTAAAACCTTGGGGGTGGTTGCCACCCCATCTCGTGGGTGGGACTTTTTTTATTAAATTTTAACCATGTAAATCGATGTAAAGGTAATTCTAAGAAAAAAATAATTTTTACATTTTCTTCATAAAACTAATATTTTTCGAGTTATTCGCGCTTGAAAGTAACAGTTTTTCGACGAAAAAATCGACTCCTTTAGAGGGTTTTCTAAGAATACCTCGAAAAATATACATTTAATCAAAAAAACTGTAGATATCAAAATTGTATGTTTTAGTAACGCAAATCAAATTCTCTTTCTATATTATCTTTAAGAGCAACATAAACCGAGATATGGTACGTTAAAGGTTAGCTTTTTTCGTCAAATGTATAATTTGATATATTCAAAGCCAAATACCGGGAAAACTTTGCATTTTTGAGGAAAATTTGAATAATATTTTTTTAAGTATGCAACTAGATCTTTCAAAATTTAATAATAAAAAGTTTCTAGAATAAAAATTTAGCGACTTATGATAAAAAAAAATCGGTACCTGCTTTTCTCTACGAAAAAATCAGTAAAAACAATCCCCTAACTGCCCTCCTAATTGAAAATTAATCTTAACCTTTCTGTTAATCTGTTTCTGTTTCCTTGTATATTTGTATTGGCAATATATGCAAGAAGTTTGACCTATTTAAAAGATCTAATTTTAGAAAAATTTAAAAGTTTAAAAAGTTTAAGAAAAAATTGATTATTTGCAATTTCGTATTTTTCACCTTTTACTTCAAAATATCTCCGAAAATACTGAAGTTATGAAAAAAATGATAGACCACTAAATTGTAGCTTTTTAAAAACTAAAATTCATTTGTTAATAGATTTTCATTACAGTGAACAATTAGCGAGATATAGCTGTTTAAAACCTCTATTTACGAGCAAACACCCCTTATTCGAGCCCTTTAAACCCACCCCAATTAAAAACTAAGAGATCTTATGGAATTTAATTTACACAGTCTTATAGCTCTTCAAAAATGCTACAAAATAATTTTTGAAACAACTTTTCGTCGTCAAAAATGAAGGAGCTATGTTTATAAAACGATTTTTTTTTCAAAAAATTCGAAGAGTCCACTTATGGAGCATTTTCAATGTATGTGTAATACCACAGAACCGGTTCGTATACTGGAAGATGACTAAAAAACTATTTGTACTTGTATTTGTGCACATTTGTAAATTCGTATTTTTCTGTAAATAAATGTTTTTGTAATTCTTTAATTCTACTTTTTTTTTCTATATAGATCAATTAAATTATCTACTTATAAAAATTGTAATGTTATTAAGGGTCGTTTTTAAGGGTTTAAATATTATGATATTATATCCTAAAGCATAAAACAATCATTATTTAAGCAATCAATACAAAATTTTACCCATATTAAAGTTTACAATGTTATTATATAATTTTTGACAATAAGGGGTAGTTTACACCCCTAAAAATAATCAAATCCCTTGAGCATGATATAGAATATAAAGTACAGGGTGATATAATCCTAATCCTAAATTTATATGTAAATCGATGCAAGCCGAAATTATTCTTTTAGGATAAGTAAATTCTTTATATATAGCTCCAACAAGGGTGGTTTTAAGGGTTGAAATATTATGGTAGTATATCTTAAAGCATAAAACAATCATTATGTAACTAATAAGAACCAAATGTTGACAATATTAAAATTTAAAATTTTATTTTATAATTTTTTACAATTAAGGGTAGTTTTCACCCTTAAAAAACCAAAAGCGTACAACTGCTCAATATAGAAAATGAACTAGAGGGCGAAATGAGCCTAGTCCCAAATTTTTGTACAAATCGATGCTGGACGAAAAAATTGCGAGGTTTTGTCATTTTTTCAGCTTCATTTCCTCGACTAGTATTATTTTTAACACGTTTGTATATTTGTAGAATAGGTACATTTTAACTCATTTAATACTTCCTGTATGAGTGTATCGTTTTGAAAACGTAGCGAAATTCTTGGAGATTCGTATTCGTAATCAGTAATTCGATATTCATAGTCAGAGCATTATTTTTGGTAATCAGAAAAAGTCATTCACCCACTTTCAATGTCAAGATTTAAGTGTGAAAAATAGATTATGTTTGCGTCTTATTCAACCAGATCACTTCTTATGTTGAAGCGTTTTACATGTCTGCTCATTATGGGAAACAAGGAGAGACTATCTATAGAGATACTGGGGGGTCTAAATGGGGCTAGTAGAAGGAACAGACATGCAAACCTTCATTGCAAGACGGCAGCTCATTTGTTGTGCGGGAGCTAGGTCGTAGATTCGTTAGGGAGGGTGAAGGGGTGTTAAGATGACTAAACTACCATAACCAAATACAAAAGGGTACTTACTCAGACTAGAGGATCTTTCTACTATTTAAAAAAGGACGCCGTTTAAAAAATCCTCTGGTTCACTTACGGGTACTTACAGGACTTTTTTTTCACTTACGGGGTACCAAATGGGGGGACATTCATCATTGATTCCTCTTTGGGGTTAGACTGGGCAACATCTTTTCTTTTACTGGCTTCTATGCCATATTCTTTCTTCTGTACTAAAACTTACACACAGTTGCATTAGAATTTAGTTAAAATTTTTCCAAAACAAGGTTACAGAAATAAAATGGTAGATACACTTACAAAACGTTTATTCAAAACTTTAAACTCTTACCAGGTTTATTCAAAATTTTACTACAAAAACAATGATTACAAACAAAACAATTACAATTGAACTTGTTGGGCAGTATATGTCAAATAAAATTTGACCTATTTATTTCAACACAAGATTTGACGTAGCTGTCAAATGTCATAAGTCACTGCCTTTTTTTACCATTATGAAAGCAAATTTCTTTATACAATTATTTACCAGCAATTTATCCACTTGAAATTTAGTAAAATTAAAAAAAAACGTATCATACCTTAAAAACAAAAAAAACTCTTCGTCACAGTCACAAACTACAGGGGAGGGGTTCATCAACAAACAGGGTCATCGAACTGAGGCAGGGGGCAGGGGGAGGACATGGCTTCTTTCTTCAATTTCAGGGCAATCACTGGAGGGTGGGGTGTGGGGTAGACATTCCATACACAAATCACAAAGGGGCTCTTCTGGGAAATTGAAACTTTTCAGGGCAATCAACTGGAACTTGCATAGGGACAGGAACAAACAAAGACTTCTACACAATGCCGGCTTATAGAACTGCGTCACAACTCAACCAGAGTATGAGAGCACAAAATTCTACCATACAAATCCACTATGGGGCAGAGAAATCATCGTGCACTCACACTAGATCTTCTTAACTTCTAAAACGACCATTCTATGCTTATTACCGGCGAGGAACAAAAGGGGCTACGCCCTTTTTCAAGTGAGTACCAGCCGAGGAGAAGACGCTATCACCTCGGGACGTAAAGCTGGACTAATTTGCGCTTCGCTCTGAAGCTACTACAGGGGAAAAGTAAGACGGAAGTACCGAGCGATTTTGATCCTTAATGCTGCAACTCTGCAAGTTTTTCAACATTTCTTCTAGAAAGTTCTTTTACGCATTAGAACTGTACTTTTGTCAGCACTTCTTACAAATTGTAACACATTTGAAATGTGCAATACTTCATGGCTGTTACACAGGGACGGCTTGGGATATTTTAACGATATTCAACTTCACAAAATAAATTAAAAAAATAGACATTCTTTTTGGGAATTGGGATATTAAATTAATGTTGGAGTTTTTTCAAACGCTACAAAGCCTCCGCGCAAAAGAGAAACCTGGATAAGATTATCCAGTTTTCGATAACAAACAGAAAAAAATCCAACATGGACATCTTAGGTGTGACAGGACAACAATATCAAAATATTTAGATAATGGCTAGTGGGGATTAAACAAAACAAAAAAGTCGTTAGGGATTGGGCTAGCGTGCCATCAATCGCCAGACTCTTTAAAGTCGAGTAGACTTAAATGTTTTATGACTCTACTAAGAACTGTAGGTGACAAGAGTTTCTGTGCCTTGGGAAAGAAACTAAACTTGTGCCCTGTGTGGACCTCGCTGACATCCACAGCAGTAACACAAGCGACATACCAGGGCAGACACAGCCTTATCACCTCATTGCCTAACCGCGAGCGGTTCTCAAAAACTAAAAAAATATGACAGATATACATCTGCTCAAACTCAGCTAACACCTAGCGAGTTTCACGGGACATTTTGGCAACGGTTCTGCAAAATGAGGATTTAGACAATCCAGTCTAAATACCTCAGTGAGACAAAATCTCACCAACAACTTACCTCAACAACTCATTCAAACAAGACAGGGCTAGACAAAGGGGTATATGACAACAACAAGGACTAAAATCAAGACAATATTAACAAGGGGGGAGGGGGGATACGTGTGACAACGACAAAAGACCAAAAAGACTAGTATACTGGGTTCAAACAGGATATCAAACTTTTTAAACAAGACTAAGGGAAATGAACGCAACATACGATATAGAGAACACTACATCATTACGTTTTCACTCAACAGTCCAATCTAGGACATAAGAACCTTTCATGAACGTTCACTAGACAACTCTCTCATTTACAAATCACAAACTGGGGAAGACTTCATTTTCAAAACAGGGCTACACTTCACTTTTCGAAACAGGGGATAGACTTCATTTTTCAAGACAGGGGGGTTGGGCTTTACTTTTCTAAACTGGGGATAGACTTACTTTTCAAAACTGGGGGCATTTCATTTCTCAAGACTGGGGGTGGACTTTATTTTTCAAAACGGGGGGGCTACTTTTTCAAAACAGGGGATGAAAGCAACACACAAGGGGAAGACCAAACAAAGGGACATTGGAAAGTATGACAGTTCTGACGAACAACCACTTCCATTTATCGACCGAAAGCAAGCTTCACCTGTACTCAACGCGGCCAGATCCTAACCTCACCAGCCTTGTCACAGCTTCTGCTCTTGGCCTACTTTCAATCAACAAACAGAAGAGAGGTCAACTAACTATTCGCCAAAAAAAATCAAACTCCAGCGCGGACACGGGCTAACAAACAACACGGGCTAATAGACAACACGGGCTAATAGACAACACGGGCTAATAGACAACACGGGCTAATAGACAACACGGGCTAATAGACAACACGGGACAACAGACAATGGGCTCTAAAACTTCCAGACAAAACAGGGATAGACAAACAAACAGGCAACAACATACTCAATGACTTCTAGATATACTCAGGGGCTTACAAACACAAACAATATTGAAATTTGGTTCCTATATGAGCTCACACGGGATAAGACATTTCTTGCTCCGACTACTAATGAAAGTGTTCACAGATAGCTGAACAACACTTCCTTCATCACGAGTATTACACTTGTGACATGTCAGATACAAAAAGACATACTTCATTCACGGGGGGACTTCTACTACTTCACTTCACGGGCTCTTTTCAACCAACCTCTGGCATCCTTTCGACACCTACAAAGATAGATTAGTCAAAAAAAACAAGGGGCAACACAGACAAGGGGGGGGGGCTTTTTCTTGAATAAGTGGGGGGCCTCTCGACGGTTTCCCTCTTCACTTCTTCATGAATAAGTGGGGGGCCTCTCCACGGTTTCCCTCTTCACTTCTTCATGGGGCCACTTCTCAAGGGGTGACTTCCTGAATAAGTGGGGGGCCTCTCCACGGTTTCCCTCTTCACTTCTTCACGGGGCCACTTCTCAAGGGGATGACTTCTCAATGGGATGACAAAACTTTCACAGACAATACGGGACTAAGCTCATACACGGACCATACCAACAACATTACACATCTACTCAAATGACCAAATCAATAAATCACAAAAAACGATTATTCTGTAAAAAACTGTTGATCTATAGGAATACATGCAAAAAATACAACATACTGTTATACTTCATAATTGGATTCAATATTCAAAATATTTAACGTTACTTTTAATCAAAATTTTCAAAAAAATTTTACGTTACTTTTTTACTCAACTGTTTGTCTATATATTTCATCAATATTTTCAAAAGATTCAAATCAATGCTTTCATCATGGGTACAATATCAATACAATACAGTTAGTACGCTACAATAACATACAATTCTGTTCTACGATACTTACAATACAATACAATACCAGTATACATATGGGGTTACAAGTTAAATACACTATGATGTATGAAATGGTACATGCCTACGCAATCAACAGCATGACCAAATCAACATCACAACAAAATGTGTACATACTTACACCTCTTTGGAAAAATTATTAACATTCTGCAACAAAAACTACAAAAATGGGCTCTTTCATGGGGACTAACAGACTGAAACAGTTTCGGGGGCACTAACAGACATGAAACAGTTTCTGGGGGCAAGACAAGAGGAATCTGGGCTAAACTACATGGGAAGACTGGGGCGATATTTACTCAGGTCAAACTTCAGGGTGTACGTTACAAATGTAACACTAAGTGGGGGGTGGCTAAAGACATTGGGGACTAGTAGATAGGCTAACTACTAGTTGAACATGTCTACAAGCTAGACTTGTAACAATGGGCATACAAAACATGACACGAGTCAAGCTTCCATGTTATCGGAAACACTTGCACCACAAACTGAGATCGGCTGCCCAAGGGGACGGGCACTGCCTAACAGTTGTAGTACAAATGAGACCGAAAGGAGGCTAAAAGGACATGGTAGTGGGCACATGCTAATGGGGTCTGAGGGAGGCCAAAAAAGTACAGGCTCGACACGTTGGGTGCCAGTTGAAGCGTTTTGCGTACAACTGGAGCCGGAAGGAGGCTAAAAATGAGTCGGCCTCACACGTTGGGTGCCAGTTGAAGCGTTTTACTGGACAAGACAACTACTGGATACTGAAGGATGCAGAAAAATTAATCGGCCTCACACGTTGGGCGACATTTGAAGCGTTTTACATGTCTGCTCATTATGGGGACAAGGAAAGAACTAACTATAAAAATACTGGGGGGTCAGAATGGGGCTAATGAAGAAGGAACAGACATATAAAGCCTCGTTGCAGGACGGCTTGGGATCTTATAATGATATTCAACTTCACAAAATAAATTAAAAAAATAGACATTCTTTTTGGGAATTGGGATATTAAATTAATGTTGGAGTTTTTTCAAACGCTACAATGTGAATATTATGATTTAAAGTACCTTTTCAAGAAAATATTATAATAAAACTTAATAATTGTTTCTGGCTGATGTGAGATTGAGATTGAGAATAGTTACTTGAGAATAATAATTATGATTGGGATCCAAAATAATACCTAACTCAATCCTAATCAACGTAAAAACCTAATAACCGGTTTTTACTTTAAAAAGAAAAAACCGGTTATAACCTCGACAAAAAAACAACCGGTAAAACTGGTTATTGCGAAGTAAAAAAACCGATATTAGGTTTAAACTGGTAGGTTTTTCCCATCCCTAATAGAGACCGATGGAAGGAGTTATGAGACGTCTATGTCCAAACGTGGACGAAGGAAGGCTAAGAAGAAGAAGAACAAGCGCAATCCACCGCTGCGTCGCACTGTGGTCAAAAGGTGGTCATGAAAGTTTAAAGGCGTAAGTATATTGTTATAGCCTTCGGAATTAATGTATAAGGGTTTTTGGCATGGCTGATGACGAATCTGTCATTATTTTTTTTTAACCAAATGGCGGATCCAACATGGTGGAAAGAAAGTGAAAATATCAATAGAAAAGCAAAATTTTTTGGCAGTTTTAGTAGTTTAAGGTCGTTGATTACAAATCTAACACTATGTTTTTGAAAACGAAATGGCGGATCCAATATGGCCGAAAAAAATTCAAAAATTTTATTTTAAACACATCTGTTTTGAAATTTTATATTATAAGGGACTTTTGAAATTGCCGATTACCAATACCTAAATTTTCTTTTTGGAATAAAATATTCGGAATCTATTATTTAGGTAGGTACAACAGCCCATACGTACGCAACAATGGGCCAGAAACATATAATATGCGTCATTTCACACTTTTATATTTAAACGTCTGCCGCCAATGCATAGGCAGTTATAGAGGCAGCTGAGTCAATGTGCTTCTGCATCTCCTGATTGTATATTTTGAGAATAATAAACATCATTTGCAGAATTATGTACTTTTTGAATGTATTTTTGCGAAATTTTCATTATTTCAAGTTTTACTGTTTATTTATCAATAAATTTTGTGCATTCATTGTAATCAAATATTTAGTCACCTTTTATATTATACTAATACATACTTGAAAAAGAAGAATCTGCTTTAGAGCAATAATAAATAAACTACAAAATGTTTTACAGCGTTTTTAATATACTACACGTTCTTTTTGAATTTCAATGCCGGCCAAAGTAAGGTCGTACATGGCTCAATTCTTCTGGAGCTATGAATAAGAATAGATCTGGTCTGATCCTTATACCTGCGTATTATGAGAACAAAAGTATGAGAGAACAAATGTAAACATGAAAATCCTTAAATAGGGACTTTTTATTTTACCTCAAGGCCACGTTTTTAGCATTTGCAACCACTGTGCGTCGGTAACCCGCAATAAGAGAGCTATGCTTCCTGTCATATACGGAAATGAAAGACATTCGTGTTTTATTACTATGTTTATTAAATTATTTAAGAAAATCACACAATATCTATCATAATATTTAATGTGTAACAGATCCGATCCTGTTTTTGGCCAGCGTCGGACTTGAAGGGGATGACCGGATCGGCAAATGTTTTAGTCAAATCAGTTGAATTTATATTCCGAGTGCGAAAGATCTAATGGCTGCAGGAAGCCATGATGTTGGCAGAAGTGGGATATTCAGGTGCAGCATGGCTTTTTGATGTAAGGAATATGCTTAGATATCCCATTGAAGGGATGTGTGAAATACGTCTGTTTTTGATGGAGGTTTAAATGTTTTCGATGCATTTATTGTGTACCTAATAATGTTTAAATGGAAAAAATTATAGTAGGTTACATTATACGTATACTTTACTTGCAGATTAAATAAATTATAATGAAAATTCCACACCTGTAATTTTGAACCAATCAAAATACGTTATTTTGACAGATCACCATAGCAACGGAGGTATTTTATCGGAAATTTTTTGCTCGTGGGGTACCCAACAGCGAATTATAGTGGAAATTTTTTGACGTTTACAATAACAGAACATTTTTGACAGACTGGTTTTTATTTGTTTACATAATTTAGTTTTGATTCATTTTCTTTCACTTGTAGTTACTCAAAACTTATGTAAAATTGAAGAATATACTATTTTCTATCTTGAAATGGTATTCCCATGCAACTACAATGAGTAGAAATTACGAATTTGAAAGCCTAAATAATTGCTGACAAAGCTATGGCGCGCTATTAATCTGTTCATGCAGTTTTGGATTTTCAAATGCAAATTTGGTGTGGAATTTTCTTACCGAATACCACGCGAAGTCAAATTAATATCCGGAAATTTTTTTTTGATCATGAATATTTTTAGAAAATTTCCCTCGTCTGCGACTCGGGAAATTTTCAAAATATTCATGATCTCAAAAAAATTTCCGGAAATAATTTGACCTCTAGTGTTATTACTAGTGAAAATTAAATTAAAAATACAAAAATTAAAAACATTGAAAAACTTATCATACATTTTTAACTATACCCTATTCCACGATCATACGCCTGTTTTGGATTACTTCGACAACGAATATTTTACTGTGCAAAATAAGAAGAACGAAAGTAAATTGCAAATTACATTGTTGTTTATTGGAATAATTATTAGCGCCATTTACTTTCGTACTTCTTATGTTGCACAATTCGTTGTCGAAGTAATCCAAAACAGGCGTATGTTCGTGGAATGGCCCATAAACAAAACTTATACTTAGTGAGTACTTACGCAGGGTGTTGAATTGGGAAATGGAAATACTTGAATGGTGAATAGATTCGTTTATTCAAAAAATATTTATGGATTTTGCCAATTTGTTTCTGGACCCATAACTTAAGAACCACCTTGTATATTTTTTGATATTTGGTACACATATTCATTTAGAACCCAAACCACCCAATTACTAATCACAAGAAAAATCCAGGTCCGGATTAACAAAAATATATAAAGTAATTGTGACCTTAAAACAACGTTCTGTATATTGAAATTTTCAAAATCCGTCTGCATATTTGAAAAGAGCACAAAAACTTAGTTTAATGGTTCGCTTCCATTTTTTGCGAAGAGAATTTAATGACTTTATTTTTAAAATTATGTCGAAATTTTTAAGAAATCTGAGAGCTTTAACAGAATTTTTGATATAATTTTAAAAATAATGTCATTAAATTGTCTGCGCAAATAATTAAACTGAGTCATTAAACTTAGATTTTGTGCTTTTTTCATATGTGCAAACGGATTTTGAAAACTTCAATATACAGGGTGTTGTTTCAAGGTCACAATTGTTGCTTTATATTTTTTTGTTAAACCGGACCTAGATTTTTCTTGAGATTAGTAAGTGGGTCATTAGAATGTAGTAAATAATTATTGATTATTTTTAAAATAATAATTTATTCATTAACTTTATCAATTTATTATTAAAAGTGTTTTAAAAACCTGCCTTTTAATTTCAGAGTTCTTAGAAATTTCAATATATTTAATTTCAAAATAATGTCAATAAATTTTCTGCGCATAAAACTAAAGCTAACTTATAAACTCAGTTTTTTGTGCTTTTTCAAATTATATATTAATTTTTAGGGTGTTGTTTCAAGGTCACAATTACTTTTTTGTTTTGTTAATCCGGATCTGTATTTTCTTGTGATTACTAAATTGGTAGTTCCAACCTAGTAAAAAGTATTTATTATTTTTAAAATGAGGATTTGTTCATTACCTTTAATAATTTATTATTGATAGTTAATAATACCGGCTTTTTAATCTCAGAGTTTTTAAAAATTTCAATATACTTTCAAAATCATTCATTAATTTGACAGAATCACTAAACTTAGTTGTTTCGTGCTCTTTTCAAATATGCAAACGGATTTTGAAAATTTCGATGTGCAGAATATTGTTTCAAGGTCACAATGTATTTATAATTTATTTTAGTCTGGAACTGGATTTTTCGTGTGATTAGTAGTTAAGTGATTTGTGTTTTAAATGAGACATATGTGTAACAAATAACAAAAAAATATATAGGGTGGTTCTAATGGATAATGTAAATGAAACACTTCGTATAATCAAACATTGAAACATCTAACTATATAGTTCTTCGACTCGTATCTTTTCCCACGCATGATTTGCATGAAATTTCTAGGTTTATTTTCATAAAAATGAAGAAACTGTTTAATAATAGTGTTAGCTATCTACGAATACGACCGATTTAATTTTAGCGTTGTACGGGTTCGAAGCATGGACTCTTAAACAGAAGAATATAGAAAGCATTGAGAGTTTCGAAATTTATTGGTATCGATTAATATTAAGAATAACAAGTGGTTGACCGATTAACAAACGGAGAAGTTTACGGCGAATGGACCAAAGGCCTGAAGTGACACTTACCATAAAAAGAGAAAATTGGAATACTTAGGCTTTCTGAGGGTACGAACATGCTGAAGATACATGGATGAGAGCGGTGTAGGTCGCGATCGCGGTCGAGGTTTACATCGATGACGGGCAGAACATACTGAAGATACCTTCCTTTGCGGTTTCCATATAACTAAAACTTGTCGCAACCTGATTACAACAAGAAATGAATAAATACACCAGCCGTATCTCCGGCGAATGCCACGTGGTTTAAAAACCACCAATAAACTTTAATTTACCACGCGATCAGGAGCTCGATCGCGATATAAAACAAACTATTTTGTTTTGGCAACGACAACGCTGTAAACCGCGATGATAGGTCGCGAGGGAGAACGGGTGACACATCCTTGGTATGTGCGATCTCATGAGAAAATGAAGGTTTGTCTTGACATCGATTTAGCGACCGCGATCGCGACCTACACCGCGCACATCCATATATCTTCGGCATGTTCTTACCCTAATGTGGGGATAAAAATACATATTGCTACAAAATATAACTCAGGGACAGATTGAATGACCAGGTAACCCGGGCCGCAAAATAATGTTTTGGATAAGAAATCTAACAGTTTAGTTGCACCACAAACAAACTATTTAGAACAGGTATAAAGAAAGTGAAAGTAAAGGAAAGAAACCAAATACATGGTTATAAGCAAAAATAGGATACCACCTGGTCAATTACTAGTTAACCAACAACCTATAACACAAATCACCAACTTTTTTTATTTGGGTGCAAACTTAAATGAACAGTGGGACCAATCGACGGAAATTAAGATAAGGATCGAGAAGGCAAGATCAGCCTTCGTCAAAATGAAAAAAATCTTTAACAGCCACGATATAAAATTGGAAATAAAAATTCGTTTATTAAAGTGCTACGTATTCTCCGTTCTTTTATATGGCGTGGAGTCATGGACCTTAACTGAAGCATCACTGAAGAGACTCGAAGCATTTGAGATGTGGTGCTATAGACGCATTTTGAGGATTTCCTGGATAGACAGAGTTACCAACGAAGAAGTTCTACATAGAATGGGTAAAGAGCGCGAACTAGTCGTAACCATAAAACGTCGCAAACTGGAATACCTGGGCCATGTAATGCGCAATGAACAACGATATGACCTACTTCGGACCATACTTCAAGGTAAAGTGCATGGGAAAAGAGGTCCAGGACGAAGAAGAATATCCTGGCTGCATAACCTGCGAAAATGGTTTAACTTAACCACTACCGGACTTTTCAGGGCAGCAGTCAACAAAGTCAGAATAGCCATGTTAGTGTCCAACATCCGTAACGGATAGGCACCATAAGAAGAAGAAGAAGATAAAGAAAGTATGAATCGCCTTGATAATGGCGCGTTCACCAGATGCAAACTTGAAAATCAGTTTGCGTTTGACAGCAAACATGTTTGGAAAGCGATCGCCATTTTTGCAAGCATAGAATATTTATGCTGAACTTTCTAAACGTGTTGACTATTGAAAAAATATGGCGAGAATTTAAATTTTATATAATATAGAATATATTTATAATGGTATTATATATAAAATAACGGCTACTGAAGACTATTATCTATTAAATCCATTTTCTTTTTTCTTTTAACTAAAAAAAAAAATAATTTCCAAAACTTATTTATTGAGAAAATTTATTGTAGGTTACGTTCAAACCAAACAAGCAAAATTTCAAATTTTAACCTAAACAACCAACCGTTCAGCTCGCTGTCAACAGATTTAAGAATCAAAGCGCAAACAGTTGTGAACGTGTTTGCATCTGGTGAACGCAGTCAATATTTTTGGTGATATCCAATATCCGATGGGAGAGGAACTTAAATAATAAAACCACATTTTTGATGTATCCACAAACCAATATAGATTAAGAACAAACAGATAAATGAAACAACTTTGATGTGCAGTAGACGTACATAAACTTAGTAGTAAAAAACTTGCAAAACTTATACGAGATGAAATTCTTCTTCTTTGGGCAGTCTTCCAATCGAAGGATGGATATTATCATCATTAGCTTTACTATATCGACCACTGCTCTGAAGAGTTGTATTGAACTGCATTTATCAGTTTTTTTTTTGAACAATTACTATGAGGTTACTACAGGAAAAAGACCAATTACGCATTCCAGAATGCGATGGTGACACAATACCGATCCAGATCTCAAAAAAAATATTCCACTGGAAAACAGATTGCTGGAAGACCAAGTATTTTGGAAAACAATGGTACAGTCCTAAACCCATGCAGGGTTGTAGTGCTACATAATATTGATGATGACTTTCCCAAGGTTTACCCACTACACCCTCCAGTATCACTGCTGCGTGGTCTAAGACTAATTATTCAGTATATACGCAGCTAACTCTCATATACAAATGCCAAAGTTGAGACTGAAAATAAAGTTACAGATACTATCAAACAAGCAGCAAAAACCGAAGTACAAATTTTTCTGCCACATGATTTAATAAAAAAACGAAAGATGAAATTTTATTAGAGATCACGGATAATTACGTAGAAAAAGAAACCACATATGGCATGGGAAAAATGATCTAAAATACAACGCCTATCAGAGATGAATCCGTACGGCTCGAAAAAGAAAATAGAACATCGAAGAAGAGGCATATGCTCAACTTTGGATGTTTCATGACTAATAAAAGAATAAAAGAACCGCCTTACATTGATTTAATGTATCGTGGTTTTTAGTTAACATTAAAAAGATATATGTTGTAATGGTACAATGTGTTCGTATAATAAAAGTGTAGTATTGACTTATTTCTTTCTGAAACTTTATCTGCAAACAAGGCAGATATTATCAAAGACAATTTAACCTTATTGAATTCCCTTCTGTCATTAACCCTTAACTACAGACATGCATGTTTCAGGACGTGAAGTCTGACATGCAGTATGTCATAACCAAAGTCAGGTAAATATGCAGGCTGAAAAGCAAGATATATGCGCATATGTATGCATATTATTTGTGTCAAAATATACATGTATATTAAGGTGGCCCTTAAAAATGAAATTTCACGATTGTTACCTCTCACCCCCTAAAATTGTTCCAATTATGGAGAAACTTAAAAATATAAATTTTTATTGAAATATGAAAATATTTAAGGTGGCCCCGGGCCCCAGAGACCCCATGCAATTGAAATTAGTCATGTACTACGAATTTCTGCCAATAATGTAAAAGATATTAATAATTAATCGCCTATCAGCTACAATTAAGCACAGGAATAAAGAATATTAAAATTGGTGATGGTTAAATGGACTTGGACAACAATGATGATGCTAACGTTGGTGCGGCTGCGACTTCTGAAGGTGAAACCTTACCTAAAAGAGCACGAATCAAAATCATGACTTCTGAACTTTCGTCTTCCCTCGATAGAACCCAGGTATCGTACAAAACAGCCACATTTATTATTAGTGATGTAGTATCCAGTCTTGGTCACGATGTAAGCTCGTTAGTCATCAATCGCACCTATATTCAGCGCCAGCGAGAGATAACTCGATTCAAGATTGCAACAAAATTAAAAAAAAAGACTTTTTAATTTCTGGACCTGTTATTGTTCATTTGGACGGTAAGCCAATGGAGGACTTAACTTCCAAGAAATATGTGGATCGCCTTTCTGTTGTTGTGTCAAATGTCAATCGTGGATATGAACAGCTGCTGGGTGTTCCAAAATTACACAATGGAACGGGAATTGCCCAGGCAAATGCCATTTTGGAATGTTTGTAGGAATGGAGTATTGTTCATGAAGTCGCAGCTCTATGTTTCGATACTACTGCATGCGACTCAGGGCCGAAGTCTGGAACATGTACCATTCTTCAGCATAACTCCAGAAAGGACTTACTTTTTTTAGCCTGCCGCCACCACATTTCGAAACTTATAGTTGTATCTGTGTTTGATGAGGTAATGAGTAGTAAATCATCTAGCCTCCAAATAAGTATTTTCGAAAGATTCAAGACAGCTGTTCAATTATAGACAAAAGTACTTTTGAACTGGCTTCCAACTGGTTCGTTTCTATTTTCCTGGAGCCATGCAGAGGCGAGATGGAGGTCTAAAGTTATCTATGCTATAAAGATGTGGTTGCTTCACATCCAATTAATCACAGCTGCGGAGCCGAAGGGAATTGTAAATCAGCGCTCTTCGCAGCCAGCCTATACTTGAGGGACTAGATACAAGCACCATTAGCTATTGAAGCGCCATTCAATTATTTCGACTTAGGAAACAGCTCTTTAAGAAAGAAGTGCCATCGTAACGAGCCAAAAACTTCAAAAACACTTATGATATATATTTGAACATCTCTTTCCGAAGAGTTTTTTGAGTCCAGGATACTTCCAGAATCCAAAAGATTAATGGTTGCAGCTATGGAGAATGAAGCTGCTGAACACCCTCTAAAATGTCCTACTGATATGAAACCTTGTGCTATTTGGAGAGTAAAGGTCTGGAGAAGTTTTTACTGTAAACTCCAAACAATTCTTCAACATGGTTGGACTTCCTGATGACTTTTTAAAAAGAGATCCGGTTCAATGGAAAGATACTGAAAATTTCAAGGCAGCTTAAAAGATGGTGAGGAATTTCGTGACGACAAATGATAGGACATAAAGAAGAGTTGCACTAATTCAAGACCTTAACAAAAACTCAGTAATAAGGGAGAACAGTTACAATACCTCTTGCAAGTAGTCGCGGAGCATCGAAAAATGTTTCCGGGCTCTATAAAAAGCGAAGTCTTGAAAACAAAAAACAACATAAGAAGTAATAACTGTAGTGAATCTTTCTTATAGATGTTAAAGATCATAGAAATTATTTATTTTTATTAATAAATAATTAAAATTATTTTATATATCACATTATTTTATAATGGTGATATACTAATATGAATAACGGATATACGAAATTTCCAGACCCGGGGCCACCTCTAAATATTCACCGATTTTCATGAAATTTTGCACGTTTAAGTTTGATGTATAATGGAACACTTTTGGGGAGGTGAGAGGGTGAAATTTCAAAATTTAAATTTTTTCACATATGTTAAGGGCCACCCTAATGTATATGCATTTATTTATGTCAAATATGCATGTATATGCATGTATTATGTGTGTCAAATATGTATGTATTTACAAATACATAAAAGAAATTTTGTATATTTGATTAAATAAATTCTATTCTATTCTATTCATAATATTTTAAGTATGAAAGTTGCTGTGGTACTATTTTATTTTTTACAAGTTGTTTGAAAAGTAGGTTTGAAAAGTGGTTCGGAAGAATCTACTGGCTTCAATTCGGCATAAATTTCTGCATAAAACATTGCAGCCTCTAATCAAGTTCTCATCCAGTAACAATAGGTTTTGATGGAAGAGGAAGATTCGGTAAATGTTCTTTATACAACTGATACCTTATAGGTGCCTTAAGAAATATTTTGTTCATATTTGAAATAAAATTATTAACAAGAGGAAATTTATTTCTAATTTCTTCTGAGGCCCTATTTAAACCATGTGCTAGGCAAGTTGTATGTACCAAACGAGGATAAAATTTTTTGAAATTGCTTCTTACGTTAACCATGTAAGGTGCAGCATTTGAAAGAAAAATAAAAAATTTTGGTTGGGAACAGCTAAATCAAGAAAAAAAATTGATAATCTGTCTTGCAAAAACCTTAAAACTGTTACCTAGTGCGTTGGTTTTATTCAACTTCTTGGAAGCAATTAAATGCGACTTACAAGCTTGCCCATTTTTAAGAGATCCGATTAATAAATGTGCGATGTAACGTCCAGAAGAATCAATTGTTTCATCCACACATACATAAAAATAATAATTGTCTCCTATTGTCTCTAATTTTATGTTACTCGCTACCGCAGAATATACCTACAGAATCGACCTCGTTTCTTCTTAAGCTTCTTTCACTTGGAATATTCCATTTGCAGTATTTTCCAAGAAATATTGCACATGTTCGTTTGATAATTTGGACAAAGATATATTTTAGCTTAACAATGCTTCGAACAAATCATGGTTAAATGTCTCTTGCTCACTTGATTTCCGATTAGTTGATTTTAAGCACGTAGATATCGAATCGTGCTTTTTCTCTCCCGATTCTAATTTATTTTTTTTACCTATGTGTAAAGCAGTTTTGCAAAGCTGGACTATTTGGAATTTTTTTCGCATGGAATCTGCAAACAAATTCCTACAGTAAACTAAATAATTTTTAGATCGGGTGTATTTTAAAGCATGTTTAATTAAAAATGTATATTTTTTGGTTTTTTGATTATTTTTATGCAATTTAAAATATTTAGGTTTACTTTGTATTTACCTACTGCTGAGCATAATAATTTTCCCATATCAATGACCAATTCTGGATGCCTTGATCCACACAGAAATATCGGGTACGAAGGTATTTGAACCATGAATAAACAAATAAATTCGCTTTGAAAACCTATTATATGCACTTTATTTTTAAATATACCAGTATATGCAAAATTCGAAAGAAACTACAAAAATATGCAAATGCATATGCATATGCACTATTGCATATTTGCCTGACTCTGGTCATAACGTTGCCTACTCTCCTTTGTTTTCAATATAAATTAGTCTAATATCACTGTATTTGTTTTTTACATCAACTACAGAATGATTCTTACATAATCATTTATTGACCGAATTACAAAAAACATGAGTATCGGTAACTCAAAAATAGCAAAATAGTGCTTTTCACTCGAAGGTAGAAAAACTGGATGAAGTTACTGCCATACTATGGTTTGTTTTTAAACCAAGAGGGGCGATTCAAATTTACCGCGCTGTAATGCTTGTTTGTAATAATTGGTCCAACCGCAGCCAAGTTTACTCCACTGTTATAAAATTTTGACACTAATGACATTTACCAAATATTGACACTATTGGCATTTCATAGGTTAATTCAGTTATACCGGCTACTTTTTGTGTTTTCTGTGTTATTCCTTTGATTTTTAGATTGCTAGTCTACTTTCATATAAAAAGCAGTCGTTTTTAGAAATCTTTAGCGACGTATTAATATAATTTAATATAATATATGGATTACCGTTGAGGGTCGACTAGATCAACCAAAAAAGAAGATGTATTTGGTTATTATTCTAGTGACTTTCTTGGGTGTGAATCTGTCTTTTTAGTTTACTCCTCCTGGTTAAAAAATAAACTATAATACGGAAAGAATACACTGGTGTGGGAGCACGCCAAATAGAATTCTATTTTAGTGACGTCACGTTGCTTAGAAACCTGGGAGAATCGACGGTTGCTAAGCAACGTGACGCCACTAAAATAGAATTCTATTTGGCGTGCTCCCACACCTAAACTGCTCTTAACTATAGAAACGTAAACACTGACATGCGGTACGTAATACCGCAAGAAATCTTTACGTCAACGTAGTTCAAAGACTAAACCATACTAAAATGCAGCAGTTGGGGTACAATCACACACCACTTCAAAGTACATAGATGGTATTCTAGAAATTTTTATAAAACGTGTTTGACAACAAAATATATTTTCCTCAAGGTATGACATACCGCATGTCAATGGTTAAGGGTTAAATCGTAGAAGGAGATCAACGTTCTCTTTCGCTGATAATGTCTACGCATTTGCAGGTCAATTTCCAGAAATAAGTAATTTCAGACCACGGTATATTATAAATCGCAAATACAATGTACATTGTACAACTACCAAACACAGGCCGCAAAGGCCTACAGACATTGTTAAAATAAGTGCTTGACATATTTTCTTTATAAACTGATATCGAAGTTCTTGGTTCAACATTATGTCGACAAAATTACATCAAAAATATTCAATCTAATTTTCAACTATGCAATACAAGTTTGATTACACGTAACAAAGTTGGCGTCTTATAAAACTTTCCTGGGGTAATCGAAGTATGTCGAAGAAAAATCTTTTCTTTTTAGATGTACTGATTAGTTAAAAGTTTCGCTGTAACTCTACCTTTTAAAGTTTGTAAGGCGAGTTTAATTCAAAGCTACGATTTTAGAGTATCAACAGGAAACGCTACGAGCATCATAAATTAATAGTCTTTTAAGAAATGCAGTAGACAATTCTAGCTTTTATATCTCTAGAAACAATAAACAGTCTTGGCCTAGTAATAAATCAACTTTTAAGAGCACACAGTAGCGATTAACAGGTAGCAACAAACGCGGTCCAAGATTGCGAAAGTTCTGCGCACTTTCAAAAGTGAGGCAACAGTGCGTCGGTAATTCGGCACTGTGTAACGGAACGTTACTTAATGAAAATATTTTAATTAAAAATCAATTATTTAATATTTATAAAATGCTACTTTTCCATCTTGCAACACCGCCAACACTGGACATTAGTTCCACGAGTAGCCGCTGTCGCAAGTATCAAGAAGAACTGTCAAATTTTTAAAAAGTTTCACTGTTAGCTGAACCTCCAAATAAATAAGTTCGAAGTGGTCGGTGGCTTTTTGAACAAAAAAGGAATCACCTTTTAGTTATTTTTTTATACGGAAGCTATCGTAATTAAGTTGAAGGAGGAGAAAGTTTTGTTTTGTTGAAGAAGAAAAGTATTAATTTGGTAAAAATTTGGGATGATTGCTATCGGGTAAGTTGTATTATTACTTCATTCATATAGGAAGCCATATTGATGACCGGAAAATTTATAATTTCCATAAATTCTTTTCATTTCTTCTTGTCTTTATTATATATTTCGACTAACTATCTATAGATACAATTTTTAATATCATTCCTAGCTCTAAATCCACATGTTTCTATATAAAATTCCATAAAGTTATTCAAGGTCAAGTGGAACCTATGTTTTTGGTACAGAAAAAAAAAACAACACTTCTTTTAATGGATCCTGACCAGTTTTTATTGGAAGTTTAACTTCCAACTTATTTCCTAATTCCATAAGATTGATTGCCCAAATTAACAATGGGTTTGTATCTTTTAGCCACTTGGAACCACTGGAATGTTCATCCCACTAACATCAGGGATGAAATAAAAAAAAAAAACTTTAGCAGCAGTCACGGGGTAGCTTAGGAGCTGGAATCGTCTTTTGAGTTGGTTTTTGGACTATCATTATTTTGTTTGGAACTTTGGAAAAGACTTTACGTTAGTTGGTGTTGGACAGTGATTAAGTATTTTTTTTTTATTATTATTTTCAAGAACATTATTTTTTTCTAAATAATTGGAACATTCAATATCTATTAAAAATATAAAATTAAATAAGTTTACATTATACTCCCCTAAGTTATTCATAATTTTTTCAAACCAAAACAAAAGAAATAATTTAAATATTTTCAATTTTTAATAATAAATAATACCTCCTCTTCAAGGCTTCAAATTTGCATTTTTCTAATAAATTAATTTCTTTTGTTTCTTTTCTCACGTGTAAAGGTAATTGAGCTCAACTATCCGGAGAAAATTTGGTAATTTTTTTATATATATTATAATTAATGAACCTTGGCTTTCGTTCCCCTCAGGGTAATTGACCATTTAACTTGTTTTTTTTATTATTGTAACCGCACATGAAGTTAGAGTTTTACCTCGAGTAGTGTGTCGGTTCTTTTTTGTACCATAAATTGGATTTGACATTTCAAACCAATTTTTAGGGGTGGACTTTGTTCCTCTTTTGTTTAAACTACTCTGTAGACTGTACATTGTACATACTTTATTAGTAAAATATTTTGTTTTATTAATTTTAGGGTATACCTTGTTGGTACATATACGAATTTATTGTACATATAAGTAAAAGCTAAATACACTATTGATTGGGTTGTATAATATTTCTTTTATTACGTAGTTGTTGTCATATGTTTCTAGGTTTACTAATTTTATTGTCATAGCAACTAACTAGCAAGAGTGCAGCAGTATAGGATACCTGGTAGAGCCATAGTCTACGCTCTACTGGCGCCCACGATTTATTGTTATTTTTCTATATTTTCTAGTCTTTGTTCATCTTGATATTCCCTTTATATCCATCATCTATATTCTGTAGATTTACTGTCTTTGACGGCGCGAAAATTGGCCGAACTATCCTTGAGTATCAAGGGCTCATTCTCTTCTATACCCTGCTAGCTTAACTACAGTCAGTTTCATCCATCTACTTCTGTTTCTGTCAATAGTTTACCATCTGACTTTTTCATTTCACATTCCCATACAAGTACTACTTGTACGCTAAGGTAGTATTTGTTACATTTGCTTCCCAACGTAGAAGCCCCTTCATTCCAATACATTTGCTTCCCCTTCTTTGCCTACTTCTGTTGGAGTTTAGATATTTCTCCCAACGGTTACTCAAACAGAAGTACCCCACATTTTTGTTACAGTGACGTATCCCAACGTGGTGCCATCTTAGGTCAAAGACAGTATTTTCTTTAGGTCATATTTTCTCTTCTATCTAAGTTTGTGTATTATTTTCTGTTGGTATTCCCTCACATCTTGTTGATTTATTTTATCCCCAATTTTGTTATCATTTTTTTTTCAGGTACTCTTATATTGCTGTATTGTTAGATTAATATTTGAATACCCTATTTTTAGTTATAGTTGTACAGCTGTCAGTCTATATTGGAGTTTATAATTTATTAGGAGTTTATATAATATATATTTAACCTAACAATAAATAACTAAAACATATATTATTCTATACATTTGAATACATTCAGACAATATTGGTATATTTTTAGGATCAACTAATTGTTGACCAAATATATAGGTACATATTTTTTTTTCAGAGCTATTTTTGAACATAACTGAAAATTATTTTCATTACTCACATTTACATTGATAACCTGATTATAATTATTGGGGAGATTTGTTGATTCTGTTGGTGTGTTGCTAATATTTTCTTCATAGATACCCTTACAAACTTAAATATACTTTGCTGGTCACATTTTTGATTTTGATTGTTTCATTGTTTGTTTTTCCTCTCATCATGTGTGCCTTTCAGCCAGAGCATTTGTTAGTTAAGGAATTAGAGTACGAGTTGAGGATAAGGGACATAGAGGTCGAAGAATCTGATAAAGTTGATAGAAAACGCAGTCTATTGCGGGGTGCTCTTAAACAAGAACAAGGGAATAGGAGTTTCCGACAAATTTCTGCTGCAGCTATTCCTTTTCCTGAACAACAACAGGGGATAAACGAGACGATTGAGGATCTTGCTAAAAAGATATCTGATTTTAGAGGGACTGTCCATGATAGCATGTATTCTAGGTGCATATCACGTCTTGCTCATATCTCTGGTCGTGTTCATTTACTATCTTGCTCTGATGAGGAACAACAAACTTACAAGCGCTCTATGTCCATTAGGATTCTTGGTTTAGAAGGCGAACTTGATTCTCGAGTATGTCCGATAGCCACCTCCACTCCTACTTCTTCTGTTCAAGTAGCTAACTCTTTCTTACACCCCAAACCTATTCACATACATAAGTGGGGAATTTCATTTTCTGGTCAAGGTCACTACGATCAAGTAATTACAGTTTTGGAAAGAGTGGAATGTCTCCGTATTTCAAGAGGTGTGAGTGAGGATGATCTTTTTGCAGCTTCTGCTGAATTATTTACAGGTCCTGCATTTACTTGGTATATGAATAATCGTAATAGTTTTTCCACTTGGTCTGAGTTAGCTCAGAAATTAAAATCTGATTTTCTCCCTTATTCTTTTCAAGATGACCTCTTAGACGAAATAAAGAACCATAAACAGAAACCAAATGAACCTGTGACTATGTTTATTAACACAATTTTGGGCATGTGTAGTCGACTTGAGACTTCTCTAACAGACTCTGCCAAAATTAAAATCATTCTCAAATGTCTGTTACCTTCTTACCATAAGCAATTAGCTTTGATGGACATTCAAAGTATCACAGACCTCACTGAAAAGTGCAAACGTTTGGAGGAAACGTTATCTTGGTCTTCTATTGTCTGCTGGAATTGTCATCTTCCGGGTCACACGTTTGTTGGGTGTGAGATCCCTCAAAATCGTATTTTCTGCCACGGTTGTGGTCGAGAAAATACCCTCAAACGGAACTGTTTCAAATGTTCGGGAAACGGAACGTTGGAGGTCCGTCCCCTGAGCGTTTCTCCTTCCACTTCCCTATCAGGGAACCAAACCCCAGCATCAACAGAATCTGCAAGTCCAAGCACGTCAAGCAACACAAACCCATCTTTCAGTCGGAAAGGGAAAGGGGTGTCATCAAAAAGATCAGCACGCACCACAGATCAAAATCAATCAAAACAGTAAGCTCTAATTGTGATATATTAAGTCCACATGGTTCAAGTGATCATAGATGGTCATCCGTAAACACTCCTTTAGTTGATAGTGTTGAACATAATGGTAAGTGTAGTAGTGAAGTAGTTCCCTTGTCTATACCCGTTTCTAGTTTTGTTAGTAATGATAATATGTCTGTGTTGTTACCCCATAATTTTGATAACCAAGCAGATCCTTTAGATTTTGATATAAATTCTTTATTAGTCAGAAAACACAATGATAACCGACCGTATCTTGAAATTGAGATATTAGGACAATCATGCTTAGCTCTATTAGATAGTGGCTCAAATATTTCTTTAATAGGTTCTTATTCATTAAAGTTACTAGAAAATACTGATATTACTATTATGCCTATTTCTTCTTTGCAAGTGTCTACTGCAGATGGTACAGTTCAGTCAATTACAGGTAAATTTGAGACAGACATCTTAGTTGCTAATATTCGGAAAACAATTACATTTTATATCATACCTTCTGTTCGAAACTCCATAATTCTTGGCATGGATTTCTTAAATACATTTAACAGCACATTGAACTGTTCTGACTTTTCAGTTTCTATATCATCATTCAATTTGTCAACCCTCAGTGCTATTCGTGAGTTTTCTAGTTTGTCTGTCAGGGAACAAAAACAACTAGAGAATATCATTTCTAAATTTTCATCGATTTCTTCTAAAGATAAATTAGGCCGTACTCATCTAATGTCTCATACTATTGAAGTGAATACTTCAACCCCTTTTCGACAATATCAGTATCCCATACCTCAAGCATGGCAGGCAGATTTAGAAAAGGAGGTTGATTCGATGCTCTCCTTAAATATTATCGAACCGTCCAAGTCTTGTTATTGCAGTCCGCTTTGGCTCATAAAAAAGAAGGATGGATCCTTTAGAGTTTGTTTCGATGGTCGGAAATTAAATAGTATCACTGCTAATAGGGACGCTTATCCTATCCCCAGAATAGATGTTATCTTAAGCAAACTTCAGAATGCTAAATACATCTCTTCCATTGATCTATCTAAGGCCTTCTTACAAATTCCTTTGAGTGAAGAGAGTAAGAAGTATACCGCTTTTGCTGTCAGTGGGAAAGGGCTATTTCAATTTGTTACCATGCCTTTCGGTCTTGTTTCTGCTCCCCAGACAATGTGTCGTTTAATGGACTTGGTTATCGGTCCACAACTTGAGCCATATGTCTTCTATTATCTAGATGATATTTTAGTGGTTACTCCTGATTTTGATTTACATATTGAAATATTAGGCAAGCTATTTTCACGCCTTAAAGAGGCTAATCTTACGGTGAATTTAGATAAATGTAATTTTTGTCGTCCTAATTTAAAATTCCTAGGATACGTTGTTGATAGTCAAGGTCTGAGGACAAATCCGGATAAAGTATCTGCTATTAAGGACTTCCCCATACCTAAAACCACCACCCAGTTACGTAGGATCTTGGGAATGTGTGGATACTATCGCCGGTTTGTGCCTTCTTACTCTACTTTGTTGTCACCTCTTACTGACCTTCTTAAAAATAGGAAAAAGGGCCAGACTATTACCTGGACTCCTGAGGCTGATGATGCTTTCCATCGCATTAAAGAAGCCCTTACCAGTGCTCCAGTCATGACCTCTCCTGATTTCAAGGAACATTTTTATCTCATGACTGATTGTTCGAATACAGCATCAGGTGGTGTACTCTTTCAGATGAAAGATGGTTCAGAACACCCCATAGCTTACACAAGCAAGAAGCTGAACAAGGCTCAGAAAAATTACTCCACTACTGAACGTGAACTGCTTGCCATCATTCATGGCTTGGAGGCATTCCGTTATTATTTGGAAGGTCGTAAGTGCACACTTATAACTGATCATAGTTCGTTGTTGTGGTTGCATTCTATGCGAAATCCATCCCAACGATTATCTCGTTGGATTTGTAAGTTATCAGCGTTTGACTATAATATCGTACATCGCAAGGCTAATGGTGTTGTAGTAGCTGATGCATTGTCTCGAACGTTTGATGTCAACCTTCTTGACATATCCACCTTAGTTCCGGATACATGGTATCAGAATATGTTGGAGAAAGTTACCCAAGAACCTGGTCAGTACCCTGATTTCAGAGTAGAGAATAATGTCCTATATAAACATGTTATCAGTCCTATAGAGTCACTGTCGAATATGTCTGACTGGAAAATAGTAGTTCCAACAGCTAATAGGGAAGAAGTCTTGAGAAATTTTCATGATGATGTGACATCAGGTCACTTCGGGTTTTATAAAACTTTTTGTAAAATAGCTGATTTATATTACTGGCCTGGTCTGCGCAACTCGGTCAAGAAATACATCTCTAGATGTAGGGTTTGTGCAACCTGCAAGCCAAGTAACCTACCTCAAGCTGGACTCATGGGTTCCTACAGGAACATTAATTTTCCTTGGCAAATGATATCATTAGATCTTATTGGACCATATCCACGTAGCTATAAGGGTAATACATGTTGTTTGGTAGTTGTGGATTATTTCACTAAGTTTCCCTTAGTTTTTCCTCTTCGTCAGGCCACAACTCCAGCCATTTTAAAATATTTAGAAGAACAAGTTTTCTTACTATTTGGGGTTCCTCAAATAGTATCATGTGATAATGGACCACAATTTGTGTCCAAAGCTTTTAAAGATCTCTTGAGTAAATACAAGGTCCAAAAGATTTTTTATAATGCTGCCTACCATCCGCAGGCAAACCATACTGAGCGTGTTAATCGCAGTATCGTAACTGCACTAAGGTCTTATACTTATATGGATCATAGAGCTTGGGATCAATATATTCATTCAGTCGCTCAGGCCATTCGTACTTCTGTTCATGAAGTCACGCAATGTTCTCCAGCTTATCTTAATTTTGGAAGAAATGTTCCACTGTCTGGTGACTATTTTGGATTAATTTCTGAGAATCGTACTACTCTTCCTCAGATTTCGGAGAATCTCCATCGTCTGGAAGATCTCCAACAGTTACCCCCCATTTTTGCTGACATTAGGAAAAAGTTAAAAACTTCTTACCTCAGGAATCAGAGTCAGTATAATTTAAGGAAACGAGATATGCGATTCTTTGTTGGTGATCGGGTCTTAAAGCGTAATTTTGTAAAATCCAGTAAGGGTGATGCCATTTCTGCAAAGTTTTGTCAGAAATATATCCCGTGCACGGTCGTGAGGGTATTATCTCCTTTAGTGTATGAATTAAAGGACAATTCGACGAACAAACGAATTGGTCAGTTTCATATAAAGGATTTACTGCCTGATAATACCATGGACGAGGTTGGTTCTTCCTCTTCAGACGAAAATTAGCTAAACAGAGTTGTTTAAGCTAATATCTTCCTCTGTTGTCTTTAGCTCGATTTTTACTGCGGTTTGTTATTTGAATCTAATGTTGTTTTGTCACCAGATAGGTTTTAGTTACATGGATTAATTTTTATTTTTTGGCAGTTTTTGAGACTTTAATTTATTAGGTAATTATTGCATATATGTAGTACCGGATGGGTGAATTCATCATATTTTGGTGATATAAGATGTGCATTTAATTACTATCAGTAACAAGCTTAGGTACTAGTCCTGTCATCAGCAATATAAAATAAATAGGGACTCAGACTTATTTCTTTTTGTTCTTTTTGATACACATCCATTACATAGGAAGGATGATTTATATGTTTATATAATATATTTGGCAATGTAGACTCATACAACTACTCATATTTAACTGCAATGGGACTACGTTGTAGACTACTATATCTTGACTTGTGTGTTACCTTTGGATATTGGATTATCTATTTGTTTTATATTTTGTTAGTGGATTTGCCATATTGGAAAGATGTTACAGTTTAATTTGCTATTGGTTTACCTTATCTATGTTGTCACGGATGTCCTAAATACTTCACAATAATTTATACCCTTATTAATATACAGTATGAACCTGGAATTAGTTGTAATTTAGATTTAGGTATGGATTCTTGTGTCTTTCATATTATTTCCTCTAAGAATTAGTCTGTGTGTACTAGGATTTAGTGAATACGTGGGTTCGAAGTTGTTGTTCGGTACGTGGCCAGTGCTGTTCGATTAAATTTCGTAATCTATGTCTTTCATGGCAGAGTACACAGATGTTTATTCGTCATAACCATGTTCAATCATGAAATGATTGATCCTTTTTTGTTGGATAATGACAACCATTTTTAGTGTAATTATCTAATTATTCCAGTTACCTTGTTACAGGTTGATAGGGAAGTTTATTTAGTTTATATTATGTCTCTTATTCATAGAGTTTGTGCTTTGACTATCCCTATACCTAGCAAGTTCATTTGATTCCATATTTAGGGTATTTAGACAGATGAGTTGTTATTGTCATTACATTGTTACTTCTTTCCTTAGGCAAAAGTTGTTGTTTAGATTCAGGTATATTTCCTAGATAATCCTACATATGTGAGAACATATCATAAATCTACAGTTTTATTTAAAATTGTTTGCTTGTTCTCGACATTTTTCTGTTACCCAGATAGTGGTATCACAGAACAGAATATTAGTTCACCACTTTATTTTTACTTATTATTGTGTCTGGTTATTGGCATACATCTGCTGTAGCAACATGCTATAACTAGCGAATACCAGCACGAATCAATTTTATTTAGTCACCGAATTCCTTTAGTCGATATACTTTAGGTATTTATCTTATTATCGGTTTAATTGATTACATCTCTGTTGGTTAGTATGGATAAGTGTGACATACATTACCTCACACTTTGTTCATTTTTTTTGTTTATTAGATTGGGTTCATGGATGCTATGGTAACTCGATATAAGGATGGAATCGATATATGGCTGTCCTTTTGTT
Organism: Diabrotica virgifera virgifera; assembly: GCF_917563875.1. Taxonomy (NCBI): domain Eukaryota; kingdom Metazoa; phylum Arthropoda; class Insecta; order Coleoptera; family Chrysomelidae; genus Diabrotica; species Diabrotica virgifera. The sequence continues at coordinate 169,977,089 of NC_065449.1, read as the reverse complement.
CTAAACCATAAATTCTATATCTATATCCAATAGATTAGTTTGGTATAAGGTTTAGGTAGACCTAAGTTATTTATTTTATATAGTGTTAATGAGAATTGGTCCATAAATCTTCCTGATCCTTCTTCTCTGGATATGCTTTTATGAATCTGGTGTCCATTGTTAGTCCGATTTTGGATAGCGTCCGATTGCTCACTTATTTTGTGTTAATTACTTCCTTGTTATATTAGTATTATTTGGTATTAGTGAGAATTGTTCCAAAAATCTTCCTGGTTGTTCTTCTCTGGATATGCTGTTATAAATCTGGTGTCCATTGTGAGTTCAATTTTGGATTAAGTGTTCAATTCTTCATTTCCTTCAGTCAATCATTACTATGATTTTATTTTAGTATAGCTACTAGTTCCTTATTGTGCGAATTGGATCACATTTTGCCTGGTTGTTCGTCCTTGGATATGCCATCATAAATTTGATGTCCATGGATATTTCAATTTTGGACCTAGTGCCCAATTCGACACTTATTTGTCACTATAAATTTATTACTATAATCGAGTCAATGTTTTGGTTTCTTCACTAATGGTTTATACAGACATTTAATATGACTTTGAGTCATCTTATGGAATCTGAAGAAGTCCATACTTTTTTCTTGATAAAATTGTCTTAATCTTGTTAATCAATGTGTAATGAAGAAATAGACCACTATGGTTAGTGATATTTTAAGTTTAGAAAAAAAAAATTTTGTACCTAAATTTTTTTTCATCAAGTTGGAGGGGAATGTAACGGAACGTTACTTAATGAAAATATTTTAATTAAAAATCAATAATTTAATATTTATAAAATGCTACTTTTCCATCTTGCAACACCGCCAACACTGGACATTAGTTCCACGAGTAGCCGCTGTCGCAAGTATCAAGAAGAACTGTCAAATTTTTAAAAAGTTTCACTGTTAACTGAACCTCCAAATAAATAAGTTCGAAGTGGTCGGTGGCTTTTTGAACAAAAAAAGGAATCACCTTTTAGTTATTTTTTTATACGGAAGCTATCGTAATTAAGTTGAAGGAGGAGAAAGTTTTGTTTTGTTGAAGAAGAAAAGTATTAATTTGGTAAAAATTTGGGATGATTGCTATCGGGTAAGTTGTATTATTACTTCATTCATATAGGAAGCCATATTGATGACCGGAAAATTTATAATTTCCATAAATTCTTTTCATTTCTTCTTGTCTTTATTATATATTTCGACTAACTATCTATAGATACAATTTTTAATATCATTCCTAGCTCTAAATCCACATGTTTCTATATAAAATTCCATAAAGTTATTCAAGGTCAAGTGGAACCTATGTTTTTGGTACAGAAAAAAAAACAACACTTCTTTTAATGTTTCTAGGAAATCAAGTTTATTTGTATTTAACTATAGTTGTCACGATAAAATATTAGAAAGGCAGAACACGGTTAAGGATTTGGGTGTAATTTTTGACACAAAACTTACTTTTGTGGAACATATGTGTGTTAAAGTTTCTGAAGCGTTGAAGGCTTATGGGTTTTTAATTCGCAATTGTAAGTCATTTAATAATATAAAGTCATTAACATTGCTATATTATACTTATGTCCGCTCTAAACTTGAATATGCCAGTATTGTATGGAGTCCTTTCTATGATTGTCATAACATTGCAATTGAAAGCGTTCAGAGAAAATTTCTAAAATTTTTAATGTTTAAAGTAAATGGTCTTTATCCGGCTAGAGGTATAGATAATAATTACTTGTGTGATCGTTTTAGTATGCGTAGTTTAGAATTAAGAAGAAAAGTTGCATCTTTAATTTTTTTGTACAAACTTGTTAATAATGCAATTGATTGTATTTCAATATTACAAAACATTAATTTTAATATTCCAAGGTCAAATTTAAGAACAAATGTATTATTTAGGTGTAAAAGAGCTCGTACAAATATTCTATGTAAGGCTCCTATTAATGTAATGTGTAGAAATTTTAATGTTATTGGTAAGCATTGTGACATTTTTTCATGTTCTCAAAGGAACTTTATAAAAGTAGCTATTGAGTGTCTGAAATAAGCACTAATTTTTTATTTTATTTTATTTTATTTAATTTTTTTTATTAATTTATTTTCTTTTTCGGTTTGAATTTATATTAATTTTAGTCTAACTTGTATTATTAATGTTATTTTTTTTGGTACTACTGCTTAAATCTTACCTATAGGTGTTATAAATTATGTAATATTTTTATCATTGTCCTGTAAATGGGAAACTGTTGGGCAATAAAGCTATTATTATTATTACTATTATTATTATAATGGATCCTGACCAGTTTTTATTGGAAGTTTAACTTCCAACTTATTTCCTAATTCCATAAGATTGATTGCCCAAATTAACAATGGGTTTGTATCTTTTAGCCACTTGGAACCACTGGAATGTTCATCCCACTAACATCAGGGATGAAATAAAAAAAAAAAAAACTTTAGCAGTAGTCACGGGGTAGCTTAGGAGCTGGAATCGTCTTTTGAGTTGGTTTTTGGACTATCATTATTTTGTTTGGAACTTTGGAAAAGACTTTACGTTAGTTGGTGTTGGACAGTGATTAAGTATTTTTTTTTTATTATTATTTTCAAGAACATTAATTTTTTCTAAATAATTGGAACATTCAATATCTATTAAAAATATAAAATTAAATAAGTTTACATTATACTCCACTAAGTTATTCATAATTTTTTCAAACAAAAACAAAAGAAATAATTTAAATATTTTCAATTTTTAATAATAAATAATACCTCCTCTTCAAGGCTTCAAATTTGCATTTTTCTAATAAATTAATTTCTTTTGTTTCTTTTCTCACGTGTAAAGGTAATTGAGCTCAACTATCCGGAGAAAATTTGGTAATTTTTTTATATATATTATAATTAATGAACCTTGGCTTTCGTCCCCCTCAGGGTAATTGACCATTTAACTTGTTTTTTTTATTATTGTAACCGCACATGAAGTTAGAGTTTTACCTCGAGTAGTGTGTCGGTTCTTTTTTGTACCATAAATTGGATGACATTTCAAACCAATTTTTAGGGGTGGACTTTGTTCCTCTTTTGTTTAAACTACTCTGTAGACTGTACATTGTACATACTTTATTAGTAAAATATTTTGTTTTATTAATTTTAGGGTATACCTTGTTGGTACATATACGAATTTATTGTACATATAAGTAAAAGCTAAATACACTATTAATTGGGTTGTATAATATTTCTTTTATTACGTAGTTGTTGTCATATGTTTCTAGGTTTACTAATTTTATTGTCATAGCAACTAACTAGCAAGAGTGCAGCAGTATAGGATACCTGGTAGAGCCATAGTCTACGCTCTACTGGCGCCCACGATTTATTGTTATTTTTCTATATTTTCTAGTCTTTGTTCATCTTGATATTCCCTTTATATCCATCATCTATATTCTGTAGATTTACTGTCTTTGACGGCGCGAAAATTGGCCGAACTATCCTTGAGTATCAAGGGCTCATTCTCTTCTATACCCTGCTAGCTTAACTACAGTCAGTTTCATCCATCTACTTCTGTTTCTGTCAATAGTTTACCATCTGACTTTTTCATTTCACATTCCCATACAAGTACTACTTGTACGCTAAGGTAGTATTTGTTACATTTGCTTCCCAACGTAGAAGCCCCTTCATTCCAATACATTTGCTTCCCCTTCTTTGCCTACTTCTGTTGGAGTTTAGATATTTCTCCCAACGGTTACTCAAACAGAAGTACCCCACATTTTTGTTACAACTGACAGTGACGTTTATAATATCAAAAACAATAATTTTTAAACACATAGGCGCGAAATGTTGCCAAGTCAGTGACGTTCGATTTCTTGTTATAAAAAAATCGATTTTTAGTAGTTCCAATGTGTCACAAAATCTAGGCATGGGATAAAAAAGTTTATTAAAAAAAGTGCATTTTTTTGTCTTTAGTTATAGAGTAATTTCCACGTACTAACATATTTCTGAAATTGGGCTCTGTACCGTCATTCTTTATTATATTACGAATATGTGTGCCAAATATCTCGACAAAATATTCAAAATGAGAGCCGCAATCTTGGAACGCGTTTGTTGCTACCTGTTGATCGCTACTGTTTGCTCTTAAATGTCAACTTTCTAAACTGATAAAAATATAAAATAGCTAAGTATAATTGAAAATTCTAGTTGTCTTCCAAAATATTGGACGAACCAGAAAAAAAAACAAAAAACAAACTGAGAATGTGCATTATCATAAGGAAAACTTTGCAAAATACGTTGTGTAATATATTACGTCATATTATAAATTAAGTCAAATAATAAATTATTTCAACTAAAAAAAAATACAATGGTTTACTTATTTCTAGGTTTAACCTGATGATGGTCTATTAAGGCCGAAAACGTTTGTGATGTACTTTGTGATGTACTTTGATTCCAACTTGGATTTTTTTTAGAAAAAAAAATTTAATAAAATTATATACCATCTACATAGGAAGATTTTTACTTCTTAAGTAATAAAAAAATATTTTATATGCAATAAAATACAGGGGTGGTAATCTGAAAACTGCATACACCACGCATAATTGCACGCAAAGTGACATTCCGTTTTGATAACGGAAACGTCAAATAAACGTTTATTTTTTCATTACATATTGTTGGACTTTTTCGTATGGGGTTATTATGTGAAACAACAAATTTACCGACATGAGCTTGAACGTGCCAGAAATTTAGACGAATTACGTCAAAAATCATTCGGGCCTTTCAAACACTCGAAATGTTGTCGAACACCCGAAGGCAATTATACAATAGATTGGGCTACTGCTTGACTGAACGTGGTTGACTTTTTGAAAATTCAATGTAAAATGTTTTAGTTAAAATTATAAAATTGTTATTTTTTAGAATAAATTGTTTTTTCTACAACCCTGTTAAAAATGAAATTTTTAGCACTAGATACGAGCGTTAAAAATGTAACTTTAAGGCTCTAGTGCTTTTAAAAAAATTTTAAGGCACTGCATGTAATGTCAAAAATATATAAAATTGGAATGTCAGTCAAGTTCAAGTAAAAGTTTTTGTAGATATTGTCCTCTAATTACGTTTGTAGAAAAAATATTGTATGATATGCTTGTTAAAAAGTACATTTTTAAGGCACTCATGTGAATTGCAGAACTCGCCTACGCTCATTCTGCAAACTTTCACATGCGTGCCTTAAAGGTGTACTTTTAACACTTATATCATAAATAGGTAACTATTAATTTATGGCGTTAAGAATTTATTATTTTATTTTTTATGAATTGAGATTAAAGAAACTGTTGATTTAATCTAAGATATGAAACTGCTCTTTTAATCTTGAAATCACACCGTTTAAATATTTTCACAGACCATCTAAAAAATAAACTTTCTTTCGGGAACAATGTACAGATAAAACTGACCATAGTGCTTACGAGTCTATCACAGACATGTGAATACATGTTATTTTCTCGGGCATACAAGTCTATAATATTTTTTCTTAGTTCGTCGCGTTGTCCTATAGTCAGATAATATTTTCCATACCTGTATAACTTGAATTTATATTTATATAATATATCATACGCCTTAAGTCGAAAATTCGATTTTTCCATATTGAGGTCGGTTATCTCAAAGATGGTTCGAGATATAGAAATGTCGTTTTTAGATTTGGATGCAGGCGGCATTCACTCCATAGGAATTCATCGGTAGATTGGTTCCAAGTATTGCAGGGATGATGACGCATAAACGAATTTATAAATCCTTTCAATTCTCTAGCTGTTTTTACTTCAACGTCAACTTTTTTGACAAATAACTAGAGGCGGATGTTTGAATCGTTATTAATAAAATGCAAACCTACAATTTCATACAAAACAATTTAATTTTTTTTTAACAATTTTTGTAGGTAACAGGAATAGTAATTAAAATTTTAAGAAGTCTACTGAAGTTTGGAAAAAAACCTTTTATCACGAATCTCCAAAACTTCTGTATCAGTCTTCAAAATTCTTATTCTTTAACTAACACCATATTAAATACTTTTCTTTCAGTTCAGTTAGGCCAGAGAATATTTATATTCAAAATATGGGGATTTAGCCCAGTCGGGATAGCATTTGACCTTGCATGCTAAGCTTCATCAAATTTTATTTTTCTAATCTTTAGGAGATAAGAGGTCAATAGCAGTGGCGGCTCGTGATTACTAAAAGAGGCGGTGCACAAATAGATAAATTTACCATAGGTAAATTTACCCTCAACACAACTTAATACGTAAATTTACCGGGTACTGGATGAAAAAGGATTTTTTTTTTCGTTTTTTGACACAGTATCTTGAAAATTGATATTTATGTACAATTAGATGATCGCATGGATAAAGAATTATGAAAATAAGGCAAGGCATAATATTTATTTTATCGTAAATATGCACTAAATCAATGATACCATGTCTTGCCCATGTAGAATCGCTCCCAAACAAAACACACACGAAACAGAAAAATGCATTTTTTTATCACATCCACAAATATGGCAATTTTTTGAATATATGTTTATTTAAAATCTTTGCACAGCCTTCAAAATTTGAAGAGCTAGAAGAAATTTCAAATCAACGCTAAAAAGTTATAATAGATAAGCAAAAACCATTCTAACACACATTCTAACACTAGAAAAGTCACATTCTAAAACACACTCGAGCCAAAGTTTGTCTGGCTCGGAATCTCATAAGCCCCGGCGTCCGTTGTAAGCTGACCAAGTCTACCTTTTCCTATGCTTTTGAAGTCAAATCTCGAGCCATACGGAATGGTGCTCGGGCAGAGTAACTCACAGGAATTATTTGTTTTTTCGTGGGTATTAAATTACATAATGATAAATAATGTATGTAGATAATGCATTGATATTAAAAATAATATTATTTTTATTGTTCAATCTGTTTTCCTGTAAGTATATTTTTCAGAGCCAGTGCCATGGCTCGGTGGCCCCTTAGGACCAGCCGCCACTGGTCAATAGTAGTGTAAATTTAAAATATTGACTTAATTTCGCCATTCCGTCATCTTAATTTTAAACGAGAACTGTTTTTGCTCAATACCTTCGCCATTTCGACAAAAAATGTTGGAACTGAAACTGTTGAAAATGCGATTTTCTATAATCGGCATTTAATGTACCGATTTATAAATGTGAACTAGAATGTAACCTGTAACCATTAGTGTAGGAAACAGAGGTTGAACCTCGCAAAATGGACACAAGTCTGGTTTTATTTCTTTTTCTGTTATATCAAGGCGTTCTTATTATGAGACTAACTTTTTCTTAAAAAATTTCGCCCCGAAACCCCCCTTTTCATCCCTTTAAAGGGGGTAATTTGTGTTTTTTTGCGAAACGTAGCCCTTCCTGTACGGTTTGCACAAAATTGACTTAATAGAAAAATGAAGAAGACTATTTATTTCCCGACAGCATATGTCTATCACCCACCGTTTAGCGGGGGTGGCGCCCTAAAGTTTACAAATTTTTAAATAAGGTGTTTTAAAAAAATTATTTTTCGCTAACTGTAACGAAAATTAAGAAGAAACCCTGCGACAATTAATCACAAATAAGTGGCTAATTTTTTGGTATAGGTGTTTATAGGTAAATTTTTGAATTACAGGGTGTTAAATTTTTAAAAAACCACTTTTTCTACCATCTGAACCGCTTATGCTAGAGTAAAAAAAACTTTCAACGATTATCCATGTACTGGTGTTATTTACAAATTTGTATAATGCACCCCCATTTTTTCCCCGGAACCACCCCAAAAAATGGAGAATTAATACAGAAAATAATCAAAAATTGATTTTGGGCCACCACTGTGGCTTTAGGCTACAAAGAAATTAAAACATGCTTAGGTCATAATGTGTAGCAGACAGTATGTTCTTTTATTTTCCATAAGTACGTTATCAATAAAGTGAATAGGTGACGAAAAAAAAAAAACAAAAACTAGAGCCCTCCAAAGCATTTCTGAGGTTTACGGCGCCACTGTGCCGTAACGGTGGCTTAGACGAAAAAAATGCATAGGACCTTATTTGTAGAGAAAATAATGGTCTTTAGTTATGTATAAGTTTGGTTTTAAAAAATGCATAGGTAATGAGAAAATCGTAAAAACATGCTCTCCAAGGGATGGGGGTAGTTTCTGCATTTTATTTTCAAGGATAGGGGTAGTTTATGCAGAGATGTTGCAATAATCATATATATTTATGAAAAACCCCATTGATGGAGCATATGTCCATATGGGTCAAAAAGCAAAAAATATTTTTTTTCAACCCCCTTTATATTTATTTTTTTTTGACTACAAGGGTTGCATCTCGAAATCGATTTTGGTGTCCATGCATGGGTAATAAGAACGTGCACAAAATGATATATGAAGCATGTTAATAAAGGGCGTGGTGTGTGAAGGATTCCAAGAAAATCAATTTCTTTATTAATTCTCCTTCTTTTGGGGGTGGTTCCGAAAAAAAAGGGGGTGCATTCTAGAAATTTGTAAATAACGCCAGTACTTGGATAATTGCTAAAAGTTTTTTTACTCTAGTATAGGCGGTACATATGGTATAAAAACGATTTTTATTTTAATGTAGCACCCTGTAATTAAAAAACGGGCAATTGCTAAATGAAACCTATACCAAAAAATCAACCACTTATTTGTGATCAATTTTCCCAGAGTTTCTTCTTAATTTTCATTACAGTTAGGGAATAATAATTTATTTTTTAATATCTTTTTTCAAAATTTGTCAACTTTGGGGCGCCACCCCGCTAAACGGTGAGTGATAGACATATGCTATCGGGAAATAAATAGTAGGGAATATAGTCCTCTTAATTTCACTATTCAGTAAATTTTTTGCAAAAGGTACAGGAAGGGCAACGGTTCGCAAAAACCACAAATTACCTCCTTTAAAGACATGAAAAGGGGGGTTCTGAGGCGAAATTTTTTTAAGAAAAAGGTAGCCTCATAATAAGCACCCCTTGATATTCCAGAAACAAAATAAAACCGGACATGTGTCCATTTTGCGAGGTTCAACCTCTGTTTCCTACTAAGCGGTACGTATTTTCGCCTGCAATGCTATTCAAATGGGCGTTCATTTTTTTAGAATCCTAAGAAAACTAATCAGTATTTTGAAAAATTTAAACGCAGACTAAAATATTACGTTATTAGCGAGGGCCTAAAGTCCCAGAGAACTTCTATAATGTTTATTTTAATAAGTTACAGGGGTGAAAAACTAAGAGAAAATTTGGTGTGATTTTTAATTTCAAATATCTCATTCAAAATAAACTTTATATTTATTTTAAGGGACTTTCGGCCCTCGGTAATAATTTCGTCTTTCATTCTGCGTTTAAATTTTTCAAAATATTTATTGGTTTTTTTAGGATTCGAAAAAAAAAACGAACACAATGTCCGTGGTAATATTTTCCAAATCTATCGTTATCTTACAACGCACTCATTCGAACAGAATATTGTCAGCATATTGTCAGTCAGACAGTGGCAATCAGTGACAATTTTAAATATTTGACATGGCATCGGGCATATTTTGAGTTGTTGATTAAATAATATATATTGGTATAAAGTGTATTTGATAAATAATTGATTTAAGACGTGAACTTAATAAAAAGTTATTTATTCTGTATTATTTTTGGAAAATCCAAGCAGATAATTCATCAGGATAATATATTCTGCGATCCAAGTATTTTGTTGTTAAAGATGTTCAAAATTGTAAGCGTTCCATAGTAACAATATATTATTAAAAAAAACACTTTTCCTCTTTTCTCGATTGAGTATTAGTTTCTGTTATACATATAAATTATTGCAATCACTGAATACATAATTAGTGAAAAAATTATCACATTTATTAACTGAATTAATATTTTGCAATTATACAAAAAACAGTTATCCAAGAACATTCAAAAGCCATCTTTTTAAGTTAATGATGACATTTTCAAGTAGAATGACAACTCTAGTAATGTTTACATATCTATACCAGTGTGAATTTTACAACACGTAATTTGCCGTGTAAAGACAGAAAAAGTAAAGATAGCTATAAAATATTTGCGAATTATGTACCGATGGCCTTAACGGACTGTTAGTAACACAAGGCGATCGTTTATTATTACATTGAATTACAATGTTACATTGAACATGCAGTATGGTGCAAATGATTGTAAAAATTTTTTATTTCGTAAGATAGCTATTTTAAGTAAAAATCCTGCGAGATGTCCATTTTTATTTTTGAATTATGATTTTTTGGCATATAGATCATGTTTTTGATCTCATTATATTATAATATATCTACGAATATAATCTGAACAATTTAAAAGACTATAAGAAAATACCATTTTATAAATGCAATAAACACAATTGATTTGCCAAATTGCAAATAAAATTTGACAACTGTCAGATTTAGCTAAAATGTCATGTCACTAAAATGTATATTATCACGGACTTACCTTTTTTTATCATTTGTGACGCACTGAAAAATGCTCACGAAAAGAAGCATATTGTTAAACATCTTATTTATTTCATATAATAATTCAATTCAAAATGTCGTTTATATTTTATTAATAGCTAATTTAAAATTTAGTTTGACATTCACGAGGTGTCAAACTTAAATGTAAGTACCAAATATCCTATGCTTTTCTTAACAAATTCAAATTAAAACTGGCCTACTTACTATCAACGATTTAAGCTGACTGTGTAGGACGCTTCACCTGTGGTAAAAGGACCTGGTGAATATCTCCTGTCCTTCACACAAGAGGGGAACCAGCTTCTATAGTGGTTGATATAATTAGACTCTGATATTCTTTGTCGAGTCGAAGCAAGGTGTAAATCGGTGTTGAAATGATTAAAATACGTGTGAGATAATTAGTTTATTTAACACAAACACTAATATTTACAAGTATCGTACAAAATAATTATTATTGTTTTTACTACAACAAAAAAACATACATAAATTTGCTATGTGCAATTGACAGTAAAGTGAACCGCGATTTAAGAGTGAAACATGTGATTAGTAACAAGTGAGAGAAGATTCGCGTGAAAAACCGTGTAATGCGATAGGAAAATACGAGACGTGAACACTTTCAGAGTTGAGCGAGAGACGCGACCGATTAGCTCGGTAGTTGACGAATAAGTGATTGAGATTGAGAGACGAGAGACTAAAAACGACTTAGGCATAAGAATTCCTTTTTCCTTTGGGTCCCCAAAAAGAAGTGGAACTCATTCATCAATGTCCTATGCGTGTCTAATTTACGTTCAGAAATAAACAGAAGGTTTAATTTAGTCCAGTAACGACAAAGGCCTTTATTGGTTTAAGGATACATAAATCCGACAGCAAGACAGCTTCACACATTGTCAAGTTGAAAGAATTGTTCTTAATTTCGATCCAAACCCTGGGAACCGGATATATCTTAACCTAGAATGTTTTCGTAGTGCACGGGTCCTTGTATCGCCGACTGAAATGGGAGGCCACGGGACAAGCAAATGTTTTCTCGGAATTGGTTAATTTTGGAAGCTACAAAGGGCAGAAGTGTTCGTTTGAAATTATCAATGATTCAACGAATTTTATTAAGATTCTTATATAAGTAGAAATGATAATTAGCTTTATGTTAGAAAATCTAACATAAATTGCCCCCCGCGCCAGAGGAGGAAAAATAAATGTTAAGAGCAAGATAGAGAAAGAGAGAGCGATGGAGAGAGATAGCGATTGGGAGAGAGAGATCGAAAGAGAGAGAGAGAGCGAGAGAGGGAGAGAGAGAGAGTGCGGTTTTTAGTAAATTTGCTTGAGAGAAGAAGAGATTATGGGAAACTTTATCTTCAGTTGTGAGTTATTTAAAAATTATATTTACAAATAAATTGCGAAAAATCAAGAGATAATTCTTTACAATAATAAACAAAACTTGTTTTTTTTTTTCATTTTTCTTAGTGTATATACTATTTTGTACAAAAGGGTTTTGACCTAAATTTACAAATCAGTTGTCGCGGGTAACTGTAAATGTGTCATAAATTATAGGCGTTTTGCCCTGAGTGAACTGTTGTGGTGTTTTTATTTTTCAAATTTATTGTCAACAAGTGAAAGTGCGGGTGACTTGGGTACTTGAGTAGATAGAGGCATTGTCTAGTTATGCAATGCTAGCGGTAATATTTTGAGGGTAAGGTCGGTTATTGAACTGTGTTTCCTAAAAAGGGAAGAAATATTTTCATTTTTGTTAATGCCTTTTAAAATGAGATTTTAGACGTTTTCTTGGGATAGGAAATGATTCGTCAATATTCAAATTCTCGGATGGTGTTTTATGGGTTAAATTGATTTTGTCAAAATACACATTTGTAGAGTGAGAAAATAAAGAAATGTTTTGTTGTTTAGAATGGGCTGCGTTTGGAATATTACCGGCGATTACCCATCCAAATATTGTATTGAAGAGTGTGGGTAGATTTTTTCCTAATTTTACGATACCCGGTAAGAGGATTTCGTAGTAAGCATCTGCTCCTATCAGAATTTCAATATTTGATTCCATATAAAAATATTTATCAGCCAGGCTGAGATCTTTTGGAATTTTAAGAAAATCAGGGTTGATATCTAATTGCGGTAGCTGGCAAGAAAACTTTGGAATTATTGCACAGTTTAAATTGACATTACGTTCGAAACCAGGTGTGTAAAGCATGATTTTTGCCATTGATTTCGAAGTGTGAGAACTTTGGGCAATGCCACAAACTTTTAGTTCATTGCCAGAAATTTCGGGATTAATTTTATTAGCGAGATTTTCCGTTATAAAAGAATTTTGACTACCAGAGTCAAGGATTGCCTTAGCAAATATGGCATTTCCAGATTTGTCAATTAAAATTACTTGAGCGGTGGGTAAAAGAGTCGAAGAGTGTGTAAAAGGTTTATTTGTAACGGTTAGAGCTACGTTAGGGTTACATTCATCTTCTTGAGAGTCATTAAAATAAGATGGCTGAGCAATATTTGCGTGGAGTGAGTTAGTGGAATTTATGGCATTTGTGGTGCGGGGTGAGAGACTGCGAGCATCAGCAACTTGTGCTTGCGAATTTGCATCATTATTAAAACGAGAAGCATTATAACGTGTATTTCTGTTACTATTCTGTTGAGCGGTTTCTGCATAGGGTGTAAATCTAGCAGAATTTACATGTGTGCTTGCATTGCGATTATCTTCGTGGTGAGAAGCGTGAGAAGAACGAGTACGTTTAATGTTTTCTGCATACGAGTTTTGGTGCAGAAGGGTGTGATGGTTTTTAGAACAAATAAAACAACCGCGAGAAGTACACTGAGCATGAGTGTGTTTTGTACCAAGACAGTTAGAGCACATGTCTCGCGATTTTAAAAAAATATATTTTTCTGAGTGAGAGAGGGCAGCGAATTGCCTACAGGAATATATTTTGTGCGCTGAATTATTACAGTAATTGCATTTGATATGATTACTAGAGGAGAGAGGTGGAGATGTATTTGAGAGAAGAGAAGTGGAGTTAGATTTAGCGTGTGATTTGTCCCTTTTTGATTCTGGGATATTTGTGAGGTCTGCGAGAATGTTGCAGCGTTCATTGAGGATCTCAAAAAGTTCGATAATTGTGGGAGTGTAATTTCTATCTCTTCTTTCCCCATAATATCGTTTGGTGGCAAAATCGAGCTTTCTTGTTATTAAATTGATTAAGAGATAATCCCACGATTCGACGGGAACTTGTAGAGCCTTTAAGGAGTCAATATTTCTTTTTAAATCGTTTGTAAAATCACTTAGTGACCGATAATTGCTCCTTGTGAGTGTAGGGAAATCTATGATAAGATTGATGTGAGAATTGATAATAGCAAGACTGTTGTCGTACTTCTTTTCGAGTATGTCAATAGCGAGATCAAAGTTTTCGTTAGTTACGTCAAGCGAATCAATTAAATTTAAGGGTTCTCCGCGGAGGGAAGATTTCAAATAAATTAGCTTTTGAGCTTTGGTGAGTGTTTGATTATCCTTTATAATGGAGGAAAACAATTGGTAAAATGAGACCCATTTACTGGGCTCGCCATGATATATTGGAACAGAAACAGGGGGGAGGCGTACGTTGGAATTACCATGATTACCGTGTTGATACTGAGAAGGTACCGAAGAAGAAGAATTAACTTTCGAAAATTGCGCCAATTTACCGTCAATTCGAGACATAGCAGAGAAGTATTTATTTTCAACTTCTTCTCTATTTTCTGTGTGCAAATCAGCATTCTTGTGAGTGTCTATCTTATTACAAATGTCATTATAATTATTAAATGCATTAATTAAGTGCGTTCTTCTGTGACTAAGTTCAAATGTATCAGTTTGACTTTCGAGAAAATTGCTTATCCAGTTTACATTTCGTTCAAATGATGATTTGCATGTACCAATCTCCCTCTTCAGTGCGTCCATAATTAAAATATATAAAATTTAAAAAATTAAAATATTGATTGCCCAGTGACAATCTGTAAATATTGTGATTTTAACGGTACACAAAGAGAGATCGTGGTTGAAAATATAGTGAGTATGTAGTGTAAAAAGAAATAAAAATTATGCAAAATATTTAAAAAGGAGATGAGCAGATATATATAAAAAATAAAGAGTAAACAAATAAATTGTCCTTTAAAAACACATGCGTACACAAACTTATTGAGTTAATGATAATATGTGGAGTAATATTTAAGGAAATAAAATAAAAGTTCATAAAGTTTTTTATTATTGCGATGTTACCTTAGTATGCGTCAAGAAAGCGTTGTTCTTGAAGAATGGGACGGTGTCAGCGTGGCGGCGGGCAGCGGGAGCAGCACCAGGCCGAGGTGGAGGCGATCAGCGGGACAGCAACGGTCCAAGTTGGAGGCGGTCAGCGGGACAGCAAACGGTCCAAGGTGGAGGCGGTCAGCGGGACAGCGACGGTCCAAGTTGGATGGCAATCAGCGTGAGAGCAATGGTGCAAGGTGGGGTCGATCAGCGGAACAGCAACGGTCCAAGGTGGAGGCGGTCAGCGGGACACCAACCAAGGTGGAGGCGTTCAGCGGGACAGCAACGGTCCAAGGTGGAGGCAGTCAGCAGGACAGCAACGGTCCAAGGTGGAGGCGATCAGCGGGACAGCAACGGTTCAAAGGTGGAGGCGGCCAGCGGGACAGCAACGGTCCAAGGTGGAGGCGATCAGCGGGACAGCAACGGTCCAAGGTGGAGGCGGTCAGCGGGACAGCGACGGTCCAAGGTGGAGGCGATCAGCGGGACAGCAACGGTCCAAGGTGGAAACGGTCAGCGGGACAGCAATGGTCCAAGGTGGAGTCGATCAGCGGGACAGCAACGGTCCAAGGTAGAGGCGGTCAGCGGGACAGCAACGGTCCAAGGTGGAGGCGATCAGCGGAACAGCAACGGTCCAAGGTGGAGACGGTCAGCGGGACAGCAATGGTTCAAGGTGTAGTCGATCAGCGGGACAGCAACGGTCCAAGGTAGAGGCGGTCAGCGGGACAGCAACGGTCCAAGGTGGAGGCGATCAGCGGAACAGCAACGGTCCAAGGTGGAAACGGTCAGCGGGACAGCAATGGTCCAAGGTGGAGTCGAACAGCGGGACAGCAACGGTCCAAGGTAGAGGCGGTCAGCGGGAGAGCAACGGTCCAAGGTGGAGGCGATCAGCGGGACAGCAACGGTCCAAGGTGGAGACGGTCAGCGGGACAGCAACGGTCCAAGGTGGAGGCGATCAGCGGGACAGCAACGGTCCAAGGTGGAGTCGATCAGCGGGACAGCAACGGTCCAAGGTAGAGGCGGTCAGCGGGACAGCAACGGTCCAAGGTGGAGGCGATCAGCGGGACAGCAACAGTCCAAGGTGGAGGCGGTCAGCGGGACAGCAACGGTCCAAGTAGAGGTAAAACGATCACCGGAACAGCCGATAACGATTCGATTCAATTTCAACACCGCGAGCCTTGCTTCTGGGTATGCAGACGATTCTTTGAATCGTCCCACCAGGGGTACCAAATTATGTGTAGGACGCTTCACCTGTGGTAAAAGGACCTGGTGAATATCTCCTGTCCTTCACACAAGAGGGGAACCAGCTTCTATAGTGGTTGATATAATTAGACTCTGATATTCTTTGTCGAGTCGAAGCAAGGTGTAAATCGGTGTTGAAATGATTAAAATACGTGTGAGATAATTAGTTTATTTAACACAAACACTAATATTTACAAGTATCGTACAAAATAATTATTATTGTTTTTACTACAACAAAAAAACATACATAAATTTGCTATGTGCAATTGACAGTAAAGTGAACCGCGATTTAAGAGTGAAACATGTGATTAGTAACAAGTGAGAGAAGATTCGCGTGAAAAACCGTGTAATGCGATAGGAAAATACGAGACGTGAACACTTTCAGAGTTGAGCGAGAGACGCGACCGATTAGCTCGGTAGTTGACGAATAAGTGATTGAGATTGAGAGACGAGAGACTAAAAACGACTTAGGCATAAGAATTCCTTTTTCCTTTGGGTCCCCAAAAAGAAGTGGAACTCATTCATCAATGTCCTATGCGTGTCTAATTTACGTTCAGAAATAAACAGAAGGTTTAATTTAGTCCAGTAACGACAAAGGCCTTTATTGGTTTAAGGATACATAAATCCGACAGCAAGACAGCTTCACACATTGTCAAGTTGAAAGAATTGTTCTTAATTTCGATCCAAACCCTGGGAACCGGATATATCTTAACCTAGAATGTTTTCGTAGTGCACGGGTCCTTGTATCGCCGACTGAAATGGGAGGCCACGGGACAAGCAAATGTTTTCTCGGAATTGGTTAATTTTGGAAGCTACAAAGGGCAGAAGTGTTCGTTTGAAATTATCAATGATTCAACGAATTTTATTAAGATTCTTATATAAGTAGAAATGATAATTAGCTTTATGTTAGAAAATCTAACACTGACGTTTAGTGCTTCGGCAGAAAATAAAATGATTGTGACGTCACATTTTAGATTTTCAGGTAGATTATCTCAAAGACGGTTAGATATATTGAAATGCCGTTTTCAGATTTAGATTCAGAAGACAAAACTACATAAGAATCCATCGATACGTCTGCTCTAAGTATTTCAGGAGTGGCGTCGCAATATCATACAGACTTTGCGAATTTATAAACGAAAAGTTTTCGTTGAAAATCATCGATTACGTTACCACGCCCAGATAGATAACGTCACTTGTATGATATATATGTCAAAATATCGCAATTCAAAAATAAGAATCGACCTGTTTCAAGGTTTTTCAAGTCGCTGGCTTACGAAATAACGAATTTATTCCAAACATTTGTACCATACTGTATAAATATATTACAATAATTTTCCACAAATATTAACCTTTTACACATAGTATTGCCCGAAATTTTGATAGTTTGAGCCTTGTTAAGATCTCGTCAACCAAGAACCTATTGACAGGGTGGACAGCTACTCACAGGCCCGCGCCGTCCATAAGGGCGAAGGGGGGCGGAGCCCCCCGGCGCCGTATTCAAAAGGCGCCAGTAGGAGCCGAAAAAAAAAATTTTACAATACCGAAATTACCAGAAATATTAGTAATATTTTATTATCCTGTAAAATTTAAAACTTACCAATCGTAGGTAGGTATAAAAATGGCAGTAAGTATTACTTTGATCCCATAATTGTACGAACCCTTATTTCTCTTATTAAACTGAACCATATTTGTTCTCTGATGGTGTAATCGTTGTTTTTTGTAAATATTTATAGTATTCATAATAATTTATCGGTATGTATATTACTTTCCTAAACACATAACAAATAGTTTGTAGGTATTCGCTCCGTGCATGACTGACGCAACACCTAGCTTCACCAGGACCTCGATTTTTGACCCTTCGCTTCGTTATCGATCATTCGCTATCTGTACACTAAAGAGATACGAAGCGAATACGTTCGATAACGAAGCGAAGGGTCAAAAATCGAGGTTCTGACCTTTTTTGGTTCTCGCAAATTGACGTTAAGCATATGATAAATAGATAACATTTATTTACCATTTTTTATAAAATTTGTTATACCAACAATGCCAATGACATTACAAAGATAGCTCAAAAAATGTCATTTTCGCCACTACTCAAGTTGACATCGTTTCTAGGTACCCCCAGCATGGTCACACACGGATCGAATACCGAATACCGATTCTAGTCCATTCACTCACAATAAAATATTGCAAAACTTCGAATTTTAAAGAACCGCTTCGCTTGACATCAAGTTTGGCATACACATAGCTAACCTGCCAAATAAAAAAGTGATATGCTGATATGTGCTTTTGCCCTAGGGGTGAGTTTCACCCCTTCTCGGGTGTGAAAAAGTATACGTTTAAAACAAGTCCGGAAATTAATAAACTGACAAATTCTAAGCAACTTTTGTTGTATAGAGTTTTTTCACTCAATCAATATTTTTCGAGTTACTTGCGAGTGCATATGTCCATTTTTCAACAAACAAAAACACGTTTAGAAACCCACGAAAAGCACTTTTCGGGGAACACTCATCATAACTTGTTTATTTCTGTTTTTTAAAAAAGTTTCTACCATTAAAAGTAAGCAAGTTACACTCAAAATAAAGTTGGTCCCTTTTTTTGGTAAAAAAAAATCGTGAAAATCACCCTCTAACTACAATCCCAAATCAAATTAACCGTTACCGCTTCACAAGTTACTTTACTTATGTATTATTTCTATTATCTGTAAGTTTCGTCGGTTCAAAGTGCTTATTTTTGAAAGGGCTGTAGTTGAAACGGCTTGAACGAGTCCCTAATCACGAGTGTATGCAAGTTTTGAACAGCCATATCTTATAGTCCAATCTGTCCAATCAAAATTTAAAATTTTCTCGTGAAATTTTGAGAATCAAGGTCGATTTCAGGGTAGGGTAGATTTTAACCTTTCTTAAAATCTACCCTACGCCAAAGCGGGCTTTTCCCCTGGGGGTGAAAACAACCCCGTCTAGGGGTAGAAAATATTTTTAATCAAAATAACTATGGAAGTCGATATATTGACCAATTCTAAGTAAATTTTATTCTATAAAATTTTTTTGGAAAGTTGATACTTTGAAAGTTATTAGAACCGAATTATGAGAACCTTCATTCTCAAATAACTCGAATGTGGTGAAACTTTTTTGGGAAAACAAGAGACATCTTTCATAGGTCATTAAATAAATATAAGTTATTCATGAAAAACGGGCATAAAACGTGAGCTTTTTCAATGAAAAATGCATAGTTTCAATCACTAATAACTTGGAAAATATCAAATTTGCAAAAATAATTTATAGAACAAAATTTACTCAGAATTGGTCAATCTAACGACTTCCATAGTTATTTTGATTGAAAAATTTTCATTCCCTAGATGGGGTTGTTTTCACCCCCAGGGCAGAAGCCCGGTTCGGCATAGGGTAGATTTTGAAGAAGAGGATCAACCGAGCTTAAATCCAAATTTTCAGTAGTAATTGCACAAGAGCTCTGAAATTATTGAATTTTTCCCGAGTGACACTTTGACAGTTTTAATTTCACGAGCCGAAGGCGAGTGAAATTATGTCAAAGTGTCACGAGAGCAAAAATTCTATATTAATTTCAGAGGTCGAGTGCAATTTGTTGCGATTATTTCATGAATAAAACTGTTCAAAACCAAAATTTTATTGTAATTTATTTATGTAAGTACCATTAAACACACAGTTTTTATAAATATTTGACGATTGAAAGTCATCACTTTTATAATTTTTAAAACATTAATTGTCATTAATGTCACTGAATGTATTTTTTCGTAGCAACGAAGGGCATCTGACGTAATATACTTAACGACGGGAGATTATCAAAAATTATCGATTTAATTCAGATTTCTCTAGCTTTCTATTGGTCAGAATCTCCTATGAATGAAATAATCATTAAAATCGGTGTTGATTCTCAAAATTCCACGGTTTTAAATTTTTTTACCGCTGATTTACCAATTTTTGTCTTACAGAAAAACAAAAAATCCAAAATATTTAAAAAAGCAAAACGTACATTTTTTTACTCTTTGAGATTTTTGGTAGGTATCATTAATGATTTTCAAGTTTTTTTGAAAAAAATTTAATTTTTTCAAAATTAAAAAAAATTACTTTAAAACCATTTTTTTAAAGCACTTTGAACCGATGAAACTTAGTTGTTCCCCGAAGTTATTCTCCGAGTTTACCCCGAAAAGTGCTTCATTTTTTGTTTATTTCTCGTTGAAATAGGTATTTGATTGGGAATTTGACGAATAAGAACCTAGTTTTCATTAGCTACAATTCTGCTTCATCTGGGTCTACTGACTTCATGCATACACCATTTTTTTTCACTTTTTTATAAGCTATATTTTTGCTAAGAATGTTTTTTCGATAAAATACTTTTTGAGTTATTTGCGAAAGAAAAACGTGTTTTTTTTTGTTGAAAAATGGACATATTCACTCGCAAATAATCGAAAAGTATTGACTTAGTGAAAAAACTCTATAGAACAAAAGTGGCTTAGAATTAGTCAGTTTATCCATTTCCGTACTTATTTTAAACGTATAGTTTTTCACCCCCGAGAAGGGGTAAAACACTCTCAGAGCAAAAGCACACATCGGCACAATATCACTTTTTTTCTTTGACATGTTAGCTACGCTTATGCCAAATTTCTTTTCAATACAAGCGGTGCTTTAAAATCCGGAGCAAAAACCGTGAGTAAATGGACTTATTCACTAAGTTGCAAAAAACTATTTACAAGGGGAGGAGGAAAGGGGCGCCTAAAATTACTTGCCCCGGGGCGCTTGAAAGCCTTGGCGCGGCCCTGGCTACTCACATACCCTGTTGGTATTAACATAAACAGCCAATTGAACCACTCTCCTGAAATAAAACAACGCATTGGAAGAGCCAAATCAGAGTTCGTAACGGTAAAGTCTCATCTTGATTAAAGTCACGATTTACCACTTGGTTCCAAAATCTCTATCATCAGATGCTATGTATTTTATACGTTATTATACTGAGGAGAATTTTAGTGTTACAGACGCATATTAAGAATTTCATGGGTGGATTGTGTGACTAATGTTGACTGTTGAGGTCCTTCGTAGAATGGGTCAGGAATGCCATATAATTAACATAATAAAAGAGTGCAACACATGGTTTGTTGCATCTAAGTCCTCAGGGCAAGGTATTTGGAAAGACAATAACAATGAAAATAATCATACAGAACAAGTAAAAACTTCGTTTGTATAATGGTATAAAATGTTTATTGAAAAACTATTAAAAAGTCATCCAAAAGGATTCGCAAAACGTTTTCAATCTAGATCAGATGATCTTCAGTGCGTTCTGCGTAGTACATGAAACTTGCAACCTTTTAGAATATAACCTGGTTTATATAGACATTTTAAATAACAAAAATTGCCGGAGAGCCAAATTTTGGTGGAGAGCTAGGGTATACCATAACAAATAAAGTTTAAAAAGTCCCCATCGATCCCATGTGTGCGTCAAAAGTTATTCGGGGTCAAAGGTCAAAATTTGAGATTTTTTGTATTTTTTTCGAAAACGGTAAGTTTTATCAAAAAAAACCTTAAACCAAAGTTGTAGATCTTAAAATTCTCTACAAAAATAGTCCTTACTATTTTTTTCCTAAGAGTTGCCATTCCTGAGATATCGCGATTCAAAGAGTCACATTACATGATATGCACACGTTTCCACACCACCTGTGAGGTAGTGTACTCGGCGCGTTTTTTTTACCGTGGTTTCCCCTGTAGGCCTACTCCACTAACTGTTTTGACAATTTTAGGATAATGTAAGGAAACAATACCGGTCAAGTTCTAGATATTACCTTATTATTGATATTGATTATTGATATTGCTATTGATTATTAGGTTAACTATTGTTTTGATTTCTTTAGATATTTTAATCAGATTCATATTCTTGAAAGTCTACTTCAACAGTCAAGTCTTCTTCGATTTCATCTTCTTCCTCTTCCTCTTGCTGGATGTTTAAAAATTGTTCAAATGTGACTGAGTCATTGCTCTCTTCATTAACATCACAGGAGTCTTCCTCTGTTGTACTAAACTAGACATTTGAGCAAGACTGACCTTGGTAGTTGGTACACACTAGAGAACACAGCAACCCGACTTTTTTACATCCACATTTGGCACTACCACCTTTTTTGCAATTGCAAAAAATAGTGTTAAGGAGTTTTTCTAGAGCAGGTGGGAGTAAGGTTTTAATCGGTTCCAGAGTATTATCTATTAATTTCCAACCCCAGTCTTCTGGATTCAGTTCATTGCCTAGCCATATTTGAACTTGATAATATACTCGATACAAATGTTAAAAAGCAGATACTGATGTTGGAGGAAGACATGATAGTTGTACTTGTTTCTTGTTTCGCGTATTTTTTACAAAAGTTAAGTATCGGTATTTATCAAGACAAATAATTTTTTTTGAAGCTCCATAAACCGCAAGAAGAAAGCTGAAAGAAAGCTGAAATATTAACTGACAAATTAACAGCTGCGAATATTGAAGTGAAACAGCAATTGAAAAATTTAAGGCAACAAACACAACAATTGTAGTTGGTGAAGGTGTTGATTTGTTGGTACTGATTACTGCAAGGACTCCAGTAGATAAAGTTCTTTATTTTCTGAAACCTAGAAGGGCTCAACAGCGAACAGAGATATATTCTTCTAATAGTTTATCGGCTTATCCCAAATGCCAAAAGTACATTTTATTTTTACATGCGATAACCGGCTGCGACACTACGTCCGCAATGTACAGAAGGGGCAAAACGTCAGTACTTAAATTATTCGAAAAAAATAGATTTGACTGACTGCTGTAAAGTTTTTACACAACTTGATTCTACACTACAAACAATAATTACGGAAGGAATTCGCTTTCTTCTTGCGGTTTATGGAGCTCCAAAAACAATTATTTGTCTTGATAAATACCGATACTTAACTTTTGTTAAAAATACGCGAAACAAGAAACAAGTACAACTATCATGTCTTCATCCAACATCAGCATCTGCTTTTCAACATTTGTATCGACTATATTATCAAGTTCAAACATGGCTAGGCAATGAACTGAATCCAGAAGACTGGGGTTGGAAATTAATAGATAATACTCTGGAACCGATTAAATCCTTACTCCCACCTGCTCCAGAAAAACTCCGTAACACTATTTTTTGCAATTGCAAAAAAGGTTGTAGTGCCAAATGTGGATGTAAAAAAGTCGGGTTGTTCTCTAGTGTGTACCAACTGCCAAGGTCAGTCTTGCTCAAATGTCCAGTTTAGTACAACAGAGGAAGACTCCTGTGATGTTAATGAAGAGACCAATGACTCAGTCACATTTGAACAATTTTTGAACATCCAGCAAGAGGAAGAGGAAGAAGATGAAATCGAAGAAGACTTGACTGTTGAAGTAGACTTTCAAGATTATGAATCTGATTAAAATATCTAAAGAAATCAAAACAATAGTTAACCTAATAATCAATAGCAATATCAATAATAAGGTAATATCTAGAACTTGACCGGTATTGTTTCCTTAAATTATCCTAAAATTGTCAAAACAGTTAGTGGAGTAGGCCTACAGGGGAAACCACGGTAAAAAAAACGCGCCGAGTACACTACCTCACAGGTGGTGTGGAAACGTGTGCATATCATGTAATGTGACTCTTTGAATCGCGATATCTCAGGAATGGCAACTCTTAGGAAAAAAATAGTAAGGACTATTTTTGTAGAGAATTTTAAGATCTACAACTTTGGTTTAAGGTTTTTTTTTTGATAAAACTTGCCGTTTTCGAAAAAAATCCAAAAAATCTCAAATTTTAACCTTTGACCCCGAATAACTTTTGACGCACACATGGGATCGATGGGGACTTTTTAAACTTTATTTGTTATGGTATACCCTAGCTCCCCATCAAAATTTGGCTCTCCGGCAATTTTTGTTATTTGAAATGTCTATATAGACCGGGTTATAAGTCGATGTTAAGCGATAAAATTTTAGGAGTGCTCAAAGGGCAACATGATTCACTGCTCGATGGTAACGTGTGGTACTTGCCAGTTAGTAGTAGTCCTAACTGGCAAGTACCACACGTTACCATCGAGCAGTGAATCATGTTGCCCTTTGAGCACTCCTAAAATTTTATCGCTTAACATCGACTTAGAGTCGCCACTAACATCATCTTTTAAAAATGTAAATCATATTTCTCGATGTCACCTATTCTACATGGTTGCTAGTTTCATGTACTAAGCAGAACGCACTGAAGATGATCTGATCTAGATTGAAAACGTTTTGCGAATCCTTTTGAATGACTTTTTAATAGTTTTTTAATAAACTTTTTATACCATTATACAAACGAAGTTTTTACTTGTTCTGTATGATTTTTAATTATGGTATACATCCAGCTACTGGGACTTTTCTATTGATTTTCATAAAAATAATGGTTCAATACATCTACAGCCACTGAGAAAGTAATTTAATTCATCTACAACCGGACTATTCTTAATAATACCAAGCAAAGTTCGGATAGCAATGCTGATCGCCAACATCCGGAACGGATCGGCACCGCAAGAAGAAGATTTCATCAATTATTACTAGCACTTACAGTATATGTAACAACGACTTTTAGTGGCAACATTTAAGGTTTTTATAGTGGTTCACTGAATTCTGGGGTAGGAGATAATGCTCCAAGTTATTCTTATGGATTAAATCCTTTTTTTTTATTATGAAGGGTTGTATTACCTTTTCCTACTCCAGATGTATTAACATGTTCTAATGAGTAGGACATCATGCTACTTATTTTGATTACAGATTTTTTCAATATATGTACTTAAGAGGAAACAGTAGCGATCAACAGGTAGCTAAAACGCGTTCCAAGATTGCGGCTGTAATTTTGAATATTTTTCGAGATATTTGACATACGTATTCGTAATATAATAAAGAATGGCGATACAGAGCCCAATTTGAAAAATATATTAATATGTGGAAATTACTCTGTAATTATATACAATATTAAAAAAAAACGAGCCTGTACCGCCATTAAGAAGAACAAACAAGAATGTGTGTGTACTTTGTACGCACGTAAGAAGTTATACTTCTACTACATATTATGTGATTTTTAAGACTATACCAAAAATTTAAAAAAATAAAAGAATAAAACGCACACAAACACATTGAAAAATGCCACAAAGAAAAAATGATTTCTGGACGATAATAATTGTTGGCAAAAATTTTAAATACGCATTTGCTGAAAAAAAAAATTATATAACAAATATACTTACAATCATAATATGCATAAAAAAATAAAAAATAAAACTTGCATCGGGAATTGAACCCTTGAATTTCGTGCCGCTTTGACTCGTAATCGAAGCGTAGACTCACTCGTCCAATCGCACATTATTTATCATGTGGAAAAATACGGTAACTGAACGTTTTACTGTTTGACAATTGTTTTGAAAATTATGTAGTTTAAATTTTGTGGAAGAAAATATAAAAATATAACAAAACAGTAAGAAAACAATATATTAGATGAAGATTGGTAGAACTTTTGTTGGTAATCAAATTAAGTATGTAAATCAAAGCATTACATACCTACTAGATAAATAAATCTACGCCAAAAAATCATAATTTAAAAATAAAAATCGAACCTAATTTGGGATTTCTCTCTAAAATCCGCATTCTTGAGAAAATAAATGTATGTATTTCAACCTAATCCAAATGTATAATTACAATATGATTATAATAAAAACTAGGTACTTACCAAATTAGAATGAGTTTTCCTTGTCCAAAATAGTCCAAAAGTCCAAAAATATAGGTATATGAAAACTATTTAAAAAGGCAGTATAACTATTAACTAACTTTTGTTTGTTGTTTCTTTTCACACAAATTTTAAAACGCAACAACCATAAATAATCTAACTACAGCTGTGCCACAGCCACCATATTGAATAATTTTTGACATGTCATTTGAACATCCAATCAGAACAAAGTTATAATGCGCATGCGCCCGGTCGCTAGGTTTTCCCATATAAAAATTTACCCTCTATCGCCGGTAAAGAAGTATAACTTCAAAAAATACACTTTCTTTAAATAAACTTTATTATCTGATGCCTAGATTTTGTGTCATTTTGGAACTACTAATGAAATAAAAAAATTTATTAGTTCCAAAATGACACAAGATCTAGGCATCGGATAAAAAAATTGATTTGAGGAAAGTGTATTTTTTTGTTGTTCTTAATGGCGGTACAGGCTCGTTTTTTTAATATTGTATTTAATTACAGGGTAATTTCCACATATTAATATATTTTTCAAATTGGGCTCTGTACCGCCATTCTTTATTATATTACGAATACGTATGCCAAATATCCCGAAAAATATTCAAAATTACAGCTGCAATCTTGGAACGCGTTTTTGCTACCTGTTGATCGCTACTGTTTCCTCTTAATAAGACGATGCAAACTATCTGGTTGAGTTGCCTGGTTGATAGACAAATTGGCCTACGAGCAACATTAGATATGATAAGTAAAAGTATTCAGATATTGTGTCTAGTATTTTTCAGGTATTGTGTCAATAGTCCAGAGAAATAAGAATTTTTCTCGTGACACATCCCCCTCCAGGCCGAGACCAAATTTTTTGAGTAGTATGGACATCTATATTATTAACCTATATATTTTCTGTAGTCGATTTTGATGATATACATAGTTATAAACAAATGAAAATCAAAAAACGGTAAATTTTCGCATTTTTCGTCTATTACCAAAAAGTTAAGCACTTTAAACAAATCTGAGAGTAAGAAACTTATAAATCGTATAAAAAATTTCAATATGGCGTTCGCTGAATATGTCCATTGTCCATCCTTATTCGTTGCTTAGAAAATTGAATAGAATAGAAAATATTCATAACTTATGTAAAAATTAACTTAGAACCTTCTTATTATACGAAATGCTGAGACTTCTTGTACTTAAATTATATTTTAAATTTCAAAGCAATTAGTCAAATAAAGGTTAAAAGTTATTTACTTTGTTTTTCCCAAATTCATTTTTTTGCAACACTAAAGTCAGAAAATTATGAGGTTACAATAATACTTCGGACAGTTTATGAAAGAAGAACATTTATACTATTACCTTAATTAAAAATAAATGAAAAAAAATAATTTTAAACAGTGTAAAATTATTTTGCAAAAACACGTCAATTTTTTGCTTACTTATAAACAATTAGAATAACTTTTTAACCGTTACCAGTAAAAAAAATATTTTTTCATATTTAGAAAGACTGAATTTTTATACACATTTAGAAAGAAAAACAACTGTCCTAGGACAATTAGGGACAAAGTTAGCCCCCCCATTTTTTTAATTCACATATTTTTGCAAAATAATTTTGCAATATTTATAATTATTTTCTGTCATTTTTTTTAATTAAATTAATACTGTAAATTTTCTTCTTTCATAAACTATCTAAAGTATTAATGTATCTTCATCATTTTCTGACTTGTTGCAAAAAAAATAATTTGGGATAAACAAATTAACTAACTTAAAACTATTTGACCAATTGCTTTGAAATTTAGGGTATGATTTAAGCACCATAAGTCTCAGCATTCCTTGTAATAAGAAGATTATAAGTTAATTTTTACATAAGTTATGAATATTTATAAAAACTCAAAATTTATGATTTATTTTGCAATTTTCTAAAGAACCAATAAGGAGGAGACATATTCAGCGAACGTCATATTGAAGTTTTTTATACGGTTTTTAAGTGTCTTACTCTCGGATTTGTTTAAAATGCCTAATTTTTTAGTAATAGACGAAAAATCGAAAATTTACCGTTTTTTGATTTTCATTTGTTTATAACTATGTATATCATCAAAATCGGCTGCAGGAAACATATTAGGTCTGGATCCCGCGTATGAAAAAAAAGTTGAATAATAGCAAGCTGAAAATTTGTTAATAGCTTAAGGGTGTCTAGTCGGATAAACTTTAATATATGGGAAAACTGTACCAGGGGCAGTTTTAATTGTGGAACAGGTTAAAAATTTGGAACGGTCAGACCACCAAAACGGCACATTTATTTTGTCCGACAGAACAGACTTAAACTCTCCGAACAAAGATTAAACTCTCATTCAAAAATCAGACTGCTATTTATCACCAAATGGGCGTTTCAATGAGTGGAACATGTAGAATATGTCAAATGACAGGAATTATGACAGGTGATAAATAGCAGTCTGATTTTTGCATGAGAGTTTAATCTCTGTTCTGAGAGTTTAAGTCTGTTCTGTCGGACAAAATAAATGTGCCGTTTTCGTGGTCTGACCGTTCCAAATTTTTAACCTGTTCCACAGTTAAAACTGCCCCTGTTCCAGTGTTCCCATATATCAAAGTTTATTGGACTAGACACCCTTAAGCTATTAACAAATTTTCAGCTTGCTATTAATCAACTTTTTTTTCATACGCGGGATCCAGACCTATATAGGTTTTTATAATAGATGTCCATACTATTCAAAAAATTTGGTATCGTCCTGGAGGGGGTTGTGTAACCAACATGATATTGTTTTCCTTATTTCTCTGAACTACAAGTATTCAACAGAATAAGATTATTATTAGAATAAGACGAAGATAATTAAGTATTTGTTTAACCGCTTAACCCAAAAATAAAAATCGGAACGTTAAAAATTAAGTCACATGGCAGAAGAGAGCATTATGCCTTTTTTAAATGACTGTTTCTTTTTTACTAACATGCTGTAATCGTTTGTTTCCAAAACATCCTATTTTAAGAACCCTGTCGGTAGCTTACTGGGATTCCGTTGACCGTCAAGATTTATCCTCGCATCTGTTAGAACTTGGCAAGGGTTGGATTTCAAACAAAACACTTATCAAAATGTGTGTCTTACATTCCAATCTAACAGACATTAGAAATTCTAATAATGAAACGATTACAACGGTAAGACGGGACGGTTAATAGGATGGTAGACAATTTCCACAGAATGATATTACTGGAGAATATTCACGGGAAATTTACTTCAGAAACGATTTGTAATAATTGCTGCGATTATATTCTGCATTAGTGATAAAATATACATACATCTTATGCAGTTAGCTGTTTTATTTTAATTATATTATAATAAAACGAAATAAACTAACTCCTTCCATAGACCCGCAAATTAAAATTGCATCAAATAATTTAACTAGTGTATTTGTTATGTTTATGTTCATTGCCATAGTCTCTTGAATATGTTACACAGGAATATATTCAGATTTAAACTATTCAGTCATAGTCCTGTCGCCAGGGGGGGTACAACGGCCTCGTTAATTCAGATGGACTTACTCAAGTTTTTTTTATGTATTTTGACCCGTAGAACACGAATTTTTTGGGTAACAGTTGATCCGGATGTCGATAAGATTGTTATAGACCAAGAACTTGAGGAATCAAATAACAGCGATTTTTGGCAAAACAAAACAATATTTTGTATTTTTTGGGCCATTTTAAGTAAAAAATATTTCTACAAGTTTTTTCGTAGGATGCACAGTTTTCGAGATAAACGCGGTTGAACTTTAAAAAAATCGAAAAATTGCAATTTTTGAACCCGAATAACTTTTGATTAAAAAATAAAATAGCAAGTCTGCTTACCGCATTTGAAAGTTTAAGTCAAATTATATCGGTTTTGATTATTTGCATTGGTAAAAATTTATTTTTTTATTGTTTAACAAAGCTATAAACACGTAGGGTTTCCCGTGCTTTTACATGCGTTTTAACGCATGTAACGTGGAAATAGTCTTGATTGCACTAGTACCTATTCTACCTACTCGTTCGATTTTAAATGAGAAATCATAGAAACATCACTCACGCACTAGTTGTTTGTAGCTTTGTTTAGCAATAACACAATAAATTTTTAGCAATGCAAATAATCAAAACCGACATAATTTGACTTGAACTTTCAAAGGCGCTAAGCAGAATTGCTATTTTATTTTTTAATCAAAAGTTATTCGGGTTTAAAAATTGCAGTTTTTCGATTTTTTGAAAGTTCAACCGCGTTTATCTCGAAAACTGTGCATCCTACTAAAAAACTTGTAGAAATATTTTTTGCTTAAAATGACCCAAAAAATACAAAATATTGTTTTGTTTTGCCAAAAATCGCTGTTATTTGATTCCTCAAGTTCTTGGTCTATAACAATCTTATCGACATCCGGATCAACTGTTACCCAAAAAATTCGTGTTCTACGGGTCAAAATACATAAAAAAAATTTGGGTAAGTCCATCTGAATTAACGAGGCCGTTGTACCCCCCCTGGCGACAGGACTATCACGCTAGAAGAAATAATATATTATATAATAAGGGAAAAATCTCTCGATTTTTCTCGGCGTAGGAATGGTTACTTGCGTTTTCTCAAAATAAACTTTTTTGTTACACTGCTCCCCTCTTAAGATCTGAGCGTCCCGATCAGCAACTCTAGATGCCGGCCGAGGATGGCGGAATTTACAGGACTCTCCAGCTTTGCATACACCCCTCAAGATAAAATAACAATCTACTATCTTTGAATGGTACGACATCTTCGGGTTAATGCAACACACAGTAATTCGTACGCCGGTTTCTTGGAAGATTGCTTTAAGCATGCTTCTGACAATCTTCCAATCTAAAGTTTTTAGTGTATTGCCTATCTTTGGTAAAGCCAAATTTTGGTATCAAAATTACACATATGATTTTCTTCAAATTAGCCTGAGCACGCCTTATGCTCTAGTAGCTTGGCTTGTCTGTATAACACTTCCTGATAACCATATACAGCAAAGATCGAGGACCATCTCCTAATCGCAGTACTCTTCCAAGTTTAGGCTGCTGATTTCTTAACTTTTCCAAGCGACCGAACTATTGAATACGGACGAGATTCCTTTAGTCATCTCGAGGTCTAGGACAACACAATGGACTAGAGAGGCATTTTCCGGAATACCTACTAAACAGATCTTGCTGAACTTCTGTGGTCACGCCGAATCTAGCACTCTTTCTTTCTGAGTAGTTTGACATAAATTCCTTAAAACTTGGCTGTCCGGCATCTTTCATCTCATGTTGGAGGGCTCGTGCTTATTCCGTTTCATTCGAGCCACCATATGGTACAAGACGATTTATTTGAACAACTTTTGTTTAACCATTTGGCAACTTTGTAATTCTGTATATTACGTAATTTATTTTTTTCTTAACTTCATATGGACTCTCCCGCCTCCAATTGTCTTTGTAGTTTAGATGACAAGCCTCGACCACGTTGTGGATTGTAAAGCCAGTCAAGATCACATATTATTTCGAAGCTTTCATTTTTGCATCGAGAACCACATTGATCTTTCATTCTCTCACTGGCAATCTGGATATGATGTCGGGCAAGTTGATGAATGTTCAGTGGTAACTTCAGGCGGTCGACATATCCTTTTCCTGCAACATGTTCCTCGGAAGGTCTGCAGCCAAACTCTAGATAGCAGGGCAAATGAACTTCACGACCCAAGATCAGGCAGGTTGGGGTCTGTCCTGTAGTTTCATTCACGGCCTAGCCTAGCGGTACACCATTAGGAATAAATTAATGTGTTGGTCCCAATCTCTCTGATGTTCAGATACAACTTTGGAAAAGTGTTTACCCATCGCTCGGTTCATCCTCTTGACCACTCCATCTGATTGTGGATCCAGGGGTGTCGTTCTAGTCTTATTGACACCAATCAATTTACAAACGTTTTAGAGAAGGGCTGACTCAAATTTCTCCCTTGGTCGGAGGGGATCTCCAAGGGAACACCAATAAAAAGTATTCTATAATCGAAAAATTGTGCTTAAATATCGATTCTGCCAGTGACGTGGTATTTGGAAGAGGTTATCCTCATCCACATACTTTCCCCTGTCGTACGCCTCTGGTAGTAGCCAGAAACGTTCATTTAACATAGTTTAGTAGGGTATACAGTACCAACACTTCCTGTCAAGTATGACAAGGTTTATGTTAAATGTTTTTAAAGCATTTTTGAAAAATTTAAACTCGGAATGAAAGAATACGTTATTAGTGAGGGCCGAAAGTCCCTGAGAACTTCTATAATGTTTATTTTAATAAGTTACAGAAGGTAAAATCTAAGAGAAAATTTAGTGTGAATTTTATTTCAAATATCTCATTCAAAATAAACTTTTTGTTTCAGCCCTCGATAATAATTTAGTCTTTCATTCTGCGTTTAAATTTTTTAAAAGTATGTATTAGTTTTTTCAGGATTCGAAAAAAATGGACACCATTTCCGTGGTAATATTTTCCAAATCTATCTTTGTCTTACAACGCGCTCAGTCGAATAGAATATTGTCAGCATATTGTCAGTCAGACACTGACAATCAGTGACAATTTTAAATATTTCACATAGCGTCGGACATATTTTGAGTTGTTGATTAAATAAGATTGATATAAATATAGTGCATTTGATAAATACTTGATTTAAGACGTGAACTTAATAAAAAGTTATTTATTGTGTATTATTTGTGGAAGATTCAAGCAGAGAATACATCAGGATGATATATTCTGTGATCTAAGTATTTTGTTGTTAAATATGTTCAAAATTGTAAGCGTTCCATAGTACCAATATATTATTAAAAAATCACTTTAACACTCTTTCTCTTTTCTCGATTGAGAATTAGTTTTTGTGGTACATATAAATTATTACAATCACTGAATACATAGTTAGTGCGAAAATTATCACATTTATTAACTGAATTAATAATTTGCAATTATACAAATAACAGTTATTCAAGAACATTCAAAAGCCATCTTTTTAAGTTAATAATGATATTTTCAAGTAAAATGACATTCTAGTAATGTTTACATATCCATACCAGTGTGAATTTTACTACACGTAATTTGCCGTGTAAAGACAGAAAAAGTAGGGATAGCCATAAAATATTTGCGAATTATGTACCCATGGCCTTAAGTGATTTAGGTTAAATCTTAACATTTTGATTCCAGGAATCTACAGTTAAAATATTTCCAATTTAATGAAATACTCTGTAAACCTATTTATAAATTCTACCGTGTTGGATACGAGGCCACCACTTAACACCACAAAGTATACGAATACTGGTCCTAGTATTTTAAAAGCGGAAGTAGAGAAAGCCATCAAACAGAGCAATGGGAAATCTCCAGGTCCTGACCAAATACCATCAGACTGGCTCAAACTTCTGGATGACGACAATGTCTCACAATTAACAAACATTTATAACCATATATACGAGACTGGAATGATGCCACAGATATGGTTGGAGTCTACATTTATTCCACTCCCAAAAAAACCTAATACATCATCATGTAAAGACTTTAGACTAATTAGTCTCATGAGCCACTCTCTCAAGCTACTTCTTAAGATAATTCTTAATAGAATCAAGCAGAAATGCGAAGAGACAATGGGAAACAAACAATTCGGTTTCAGAGAAGGATTGGGAACAAGGGAAGCTTTGTTCTCAATGTTAACATTACTTCAACGATCATGGGAAGTACATAAACCAATTTACGTCTGCTTTATAGATTTTGAGAAGGCGTTTGACAGAGTTCAACATGATAGGTTGTTTGAATATCTAGAAATGATTGGAATATATGATAAAGATCTGAGGCTTTTACAACATCTATATTGGAATCAAGAAGCTTCTATTCTAGTAGACGGCAAAAAAACAGACAAAATTTGCATTCAAAGAGGTGTCAGACAGGGTTGTGTGTTATCCCCAACTTTGTTTAAGGTATACTCAGAAATAATTTTTAATGAAGCCTTGGAAGGACAATGTGGAGTTCGAATCGGGGGTGAAACTATTAACAACATCAGATATGCAGACGACACCGCGATCATGGCTGAAAATATCGAAGATCTTCAATTCCTTATTGATCGAGTCACTAGAGAATGCTCCAATAACCGACTTAACATAAATGCAACAAAGACAAAGTTACTTGTGGTTAGTAAACAAGACGTCGGCCCTATGCAACTAATTGTCAGTGATGAATCAATAACAAAAGTTAACCATTTTAAATAACTAGGATGTTGGATAAACGAGACACTAAATCCGGATGAAGAAATTAAAACTCGTATAGAAATTGCAAGAGGAGCATTTATGAAACTTAGATCTATTCTGAGCAACTCTCAGCTGAACTTACAACTAAGAATCAAGTTCCTAAAATGTTATGTGTATCCTGTATTACTATATGGATGTGAAACCTGGATCATGAAGGTTAACATGATGAACAAATTAGAAGCCTTTGAGATGTGGTCGATTCGTAGAATGCTCAGAAAATCTTGGGTTCAACGCATTTCAAACAGAGAAGTCTTAAACAGAGTAGGTCAAGGCGAAGGTGACTTAATGAAGATGATAAAAAAGAGAAAACTTGAATATCTGGGGCATATAATGAGAGGTAGCAGATACAGGATGCTGCAGTTAATACTCAATGGAAAGATCGACGGAGAAAGAGGAATTGGTCGAAAGAAATATTCATGGCTCCGAAACCTTCGTCAATGGACTGGCTTATCAGCAGATCAATTGTTACATGCCGCACAAGATCGAGAACGATATCGGCAAATTGTTATGGAAGCTACCCACGCCTAAAAATTTGGGCACGGTACTTAAAGAAGAAGACCGTGTTTCCAGCTAGTCAAAAAAACCGAATTGTGTTATTTTTACATGTTTCTTGTTTCTTGTCTTGTATTTTATATATTTTTGGGAAAAACCTTTAAAAGTACATGGCTCATAAGACTTTCAAGTCCTATAATATTTACATTTTTGCAGAGGTTTTTTTTTAAAGATTTAGAGAAGTTGATTCTAACCACTTTTGCTCCAATATAGGGATGGCGGTTTTTGACAAAAACACCGGTTTTCAGCTATACCGTTTTTTTTTACCTACAATTTAACCTGGCGGTTATAACTGGTCAAAAAACCGGTTATTCCAAAAACCGGTGTTAGGTTTTTTTAGCCATAGCCAATACCAAATACCGTTTTTGGTTAAATAATTACAAATAAAAATAATCTGTTTCGAGAGCTAAATACTTCATGGTATACCTTTACTTGGATACACTTAATACGGCAGTGAACGAATAATGCCGACAAAGAAAAAAGATTACTTGAAATATATGACAACTAAGATAAAAGTATCATACGCAAGTTTCGAGAAAACAAGAAACAAATGTTTTTATAAGAAGAATCAAATATTGATTGGAACGTTTTTCAAAAGAAACAGAAAATGCTATTTATACCATATACGAAGAAATATGTCGCTTTATAAGAGGCCATAGAACAGAGATGAGGGAACTAATAGATCCGACGTACATAGAATAGTTATTTATGAAACAGTTCGTGAAGTATGCTTTTTGCGAACGCACGCGATATTTAGAGCACGAGCTCTATAATACATCGAGTAAGTTCGCAAAAATTACTTCACGCACAGTTTCATACATTCGGGTTCAAAAATTGCAATTTTTCGATTTTTTGAAAGTTCAACCGCGTTTATCTCGAAAACTATACATTCTACGAAAAAACTTACTAGAACATTTTTTGTTTAGAATGACCCAAAAATACAAAAATACATTTTGTTTTGCGAAAAATCGCTGTTTTGTAATTCCTCAAGTTCTTTGTTTATAACAATCTTATCGACATCCAGATCAACTGTTACCCAAAAAATTCGTGTTGTACGGGTCAAAATACATAAAAAAAACTCCGGGCAGCCTGCGAGGTCTTTAGGAATTAGTCGCCTAAGTTTAAGCTTGTGCTTTTTTAATGATACATCCTCCTAGATTATTTAAGACATTTTTACACCTCAGTCACCCCCATTGTGATTTTTTACACATTTAATTACACAAATTCCAACAGCTAACAAAAAGTAAATAAATTCGATAACTTTAAATCAACACAAAATTGCTTTTTTAAATCTTATATCTCTTGATAAAAAGATTTGATTAGGTACTGACTTTAGTTCTGGAATACTAACATGTGTGTAATGTGGTTTGCCTAACCACCTCCACTTACAGTAAACGTGAATACATTTTTAACTACAACATCTAGTTTACTGAATTTTAAATAATAAGTTTCACAATGTAGTGTGTTGTTACATCATTTCAATTTTTAACAAGCTGTACACCATAGTCTTTAAATATGACAGGTTCATTTTTCAAATTCTTGTGGAACTGTCATTTCTGTCTTGTCACCGTTCGGAGGGTTCTATCATTTCAGTGTCACTTGCTGTCATACTTTCACCATGTGAACAAGTCAAATCCACAGCTCAGATGTCACCTGGGGCAAAATAACTTAAACATTCATGCTTAATGTAGCATTTTAAACCGATGTTTCCTTGACGGACTACTTTTACAGGGCTTTGACCCACATATTTGTGTTAAATTATATCTTGGCGGTTAGCATGTACATGTCACCTGAGTATAACCTACAACTTTTCTTAACCGTAGTCAAAATTTCAATATCTTTGCATTATTTTACCAGGTTATATTCATTTTAGGTAAGCACTGATGATTATTGGTAAACAAGGCGAAAACTAGTTATGTGGTTGTGATGTAGCCCTTTTGAGGGATTTGTATTCGTTTTATAAAGGATCTTACTGTTTTTTTTTGTATTACATGGTATACATCCAACTACAGGAAAACTTTTTCCTTGTGGATTTAAAAAAAACTTGGGTAAGTCCATCTGAATAAAGAAGGCCGTTGTACCCCCCTGGCGACAGGACTATGCAATAGGGTGGAGTGAAAATGAGATATATATTTTTTTTTCAAAATTTCATTTTGCAATACCCGCAAAAAGTTGCCTTATAATATCCTAAAAAATAAAAGGTAAATGATGTTTTTAATTATTTTAACATCTTTGGCCCTCTACCATCCCTTAAAGTGGTAATAATTTTTTTTTCAAAATTTCACTTTGCAATACCCGCAAAAAGTTGCCTTATAATATCCTACAAATAAAAGGTAAATGATGTTTTGAATTATTTTAACATCTTGGGCCCTCTACCATCCCTTAAAGGAGTAATAATTTTTTTTTTCAAAATTTCACTTTGCCATACCCGCAAAAAGTTACCTTATATTATCTTAAAAATAAAAGGTAAATGATGTTTTGAAATATTTTAACATACCTATTTGGCCCTCTACCGCCCGTTGAATTGGTATTAGGGCATTTAATATGTTTCCAAAGTTTCAATTTGGAACTATTACATAATATATGTCATATAAGATAAAAAGTAAAGTAGAAAAAGGATTTATTATTATACTAAAAAACCATACAAACACAGCAGATAAGGACATTTGAACAATAATACTTTTTAAATAAAGAGCTGTAATAGCCATTATAGTCAGTTATAGCCACCATTCAATCACTACATCACCTTATAATCTTTTTTCGTTTCGAACGAGGGCATGATGCTCCTAGATTTAATTTTTGCTCTTATGAAGCCATCCCTAGCCGATTCACCAATCACCGACATAGACGCCTCAGTCACCATCTTAACACACCGTTCCACTGCCTGAGGATGACAGGGGAACTGAACGAAGTCCAAATCTGCCTCGGTATTATTGATGCATTGTTGGAGTGTTTGATTCAAAACGCCAGCTAAAATTGGAGGTGGGGTTACTTCACACGTCTGCCAGTTGATAACATCAATGTAGTCTAAGACATGGAAGTTCAGTTGTGGAATATGGAATTCTCTGACTTCTGTGGGAACAGAGACCATTTCTCTAGCTTTCAAAATTCTACGCAAAGCTAGTTCTCTGATATTCGCGGTGTGCAAGTACTTGGAAGGGAAACGAGAAACGACCGTGCGCGAGTCGCGTAGAAATATTGCAACTATCTTAAATAATTCATATTGTCAATTGAAATTGTCAAATTGACGTATATTTCATACCTTCTGTCATTGAAGCAGAAAAATTATATATTGCTCCACAATATTGATATGATATGCAATTATTATATAAAGGTAAATTTAATTAATTTTATTTTGCTTGCAGTACTGCATTTTAATAACTAATTTTATTTACTACATACAATTGTTTACGTTTGCACAACATAACCTGCATATTATTTTTTCTTCTTATTATTTTTTTGGACCATGGCCTTGACAATTATCCAGCAACCAGGACTAATATAATTGGCCAATATAATTAAAAGTGCGAATAAAAGTACAGTGCGTAGAAATAGAGGTCGCTTTGCCGAACTTTCACGGTCCCAATACCTTCGTTCATCAGTTAGCATGGCTAATATCACGTTTTCGGGGTGGCAATAA
This sequence comes from Diabrotica virgifera virgifera, assembly GCF_917563875.1. Classification (NCBI taxonomy): domain Eukaryota; kingdom Metazoa; phylum Arthropoda; class Insecta; order Coleoptera; family Chrysomelidae; genus Diabrotica; species Diabrotica virgifera. The sequence goes on along the minus strand of NC_065449.1, from coordinate 169,938,889 downwards.
TAAGCATTCCGTTGAATGACAGGATCAATAATATTTTTAAGATCATAACTTAAATAACGAGATGATGATATTATCTTAAATATATGCCTTGCTCCATTCGCACACGAAGGTTCTTTCTTTATCAGGAACCAAACTGGGGCATATACCTTTACTATGTACTCAGCCAGAATTTTTAAATTTGCAGATGGACTTTCGGTTGCAATATAAAGTCTTAGCATTCTGTTTGCGGCTGTAAGCCATCTAGCGTGTGATAGTTTTCCTGGATTGCGAGTACTTAGATTTAAGGAGCACTGACCAGCCGAAATTGCAAGACATATTTCGTACATGTATTTCTGGTCGGTACTCAGATCACTATATTCCAATTCGGGCACAATGCAAGTAATTGCCTCAAATTGTACAGGCGGCAGTGCCTCGCAGTTTTCAAGCAATTTACCTATAGGTCCCGAATACTCACGAGGACCGCTTGTTGCACCATCAAGGAATGCGAATAAGTGACGCAGAGGCAGCTCATTCGCATGCAGTAGGCAGATTAACCATTGCAAAGGACGTCCCAATTTATTCTGTAAGTTCGCAATAACACCGTTTTTTCTTCCGGTATTTGTGGCTGTACCATCACAACCAACAGCTAAAACTTCGTTGAAGTTTAATCCATTTTTAATACAAAAATCATAGATTGCTGTCGCTATGTGCTTCCCAGTTCCAGAACTCGGCGTCACATGCCCCAAATAAAGAAAATTTGGTTCTTCTATCATAGATATATGTTCTTCGCTGATCGTTCTTTTATGATATCTGTCGCCAACTATTTCCTGTGAGAGCGTTTTGTCTTTTCTGCCATCAAAAAATATACTTTTCAAGCCTCCTCCACTTCCAGTTTGCAAATTTTTGAGTAAAGCACGTGTTTTCTGGCGCTCTCTTCGAACCTTGCTTCTATCAACAACTTTAGAACAATCATCCATTGTTACAATACCGATGTCCTGTAACGTTGCTGAAGCAATTGCTGCAGCACATCTATCAGAAATACCATATTGGTCACAGACCCGTGAGAGTGTTGGAAGTGTGAACCTCATTTGTCCAACTTCTGATGTTGATGGCTCCGTTGCAGAGAATGTATCATTACTACTTTTTTTGAGTTCTGGAACTGCAACAATGTTAATAAATTGACCCTCATTACCATCGTCAATACTATCATCCATTATTTTAGCACTTTGACTACAGTCCCCTTCTTGCCATTGACGAAAGCGTTCTTCACGTTCGATTTCTGCTTTTTGTCTTTCAAGTTTCTTTCTTAATTTATTAGTCTCAATTATATCGACAGTTCCAATCCCCATTCTTCTATTTGATCTCTGGTCCAAAAGGAAAGACCGTTTTTCAGTTGGAACCTTACGTGACTTGACACAACAACAAGAAGTAATTATTGGGCATTTACAGGCTGCGATATCAAACAGCTTCGTTGATTCGTGTTTAAAAGTTTTTACTTTTATGGTGTAGTTTTCATTACGTTTTTTTTTTTGTGGATATCTGATAAGGCTACGATATGTATTATAATGCTTACCAATCAGTTGACGGATGCGTTCGTGTGATACTGTGGGAATCGAAGCTCTTTGCCAAATTTCCTCTATTTGATGTCCTAACTGTTTGGATATTTCCGAAACGCTTGGCTCTTGGCCGGATCGTTCATGGATTAATTTATGTTTAATATACAAATAACCTTTTATAGTGTCTCCAATAGTTGGCAAAACGGTACTTTTAAGTTCTGAAGGGGCACCAAAAATGGGACATTCACTTGTACTTCTGGTTACAACTCTTCCAGTCACACCGTCAGCCATTATTACCAACGCTCTAATTAAAATATTCTACTAATATTGCAAAACAGGGCATTAAAAAAAATAATACCTGTTGCTAGGCAGGATAATCGCTGTAATTCTTCAAATGTCACTTGTGAATTAATAATGAAACGAAAGTCTAATATAAACACCAAAATATCCAAAAATAGGTTAAATAGTGGCACTTCGTACTTATTAAACACAAATAACAGACACCATGTAACGCGTTCGAATATTAAAATCGTATGAAGGCAGAATCAGATGATCAGATGATTGTGCATCATAACAATAAGACCGCCCTCCCGCCTTACTTAGCTACGGTGTTGTTTCCTTGGCAACGGCACGATCGTAGGGTCTATTTAGAAAATGATCGTAGTTATGTATTCCATAGGCGTAGTATGCAAATTAATTAATTAGGAAACAAATTATAAATTTTTTGCCTTGCTCAAAACAAACGATTTTTTTCATTTTTGGAGAAAAACAAGCGTTGGTAGAGGGCCCAAGCAGTTGTTCGAATTTGTTCATATTTTGCAAGTGCTTTTTACTTATCAATAGGCAACTTTTGGCGGGTATTGCGAAACAAGATTTTAACTTTCATTTTTTCGCTCCACCCTACTATGCAAGGCCCCCTTGCAAAAAACAAAGAAATTTTTACAAAGTTTACATAAATATACATATAACTTTAAAATAAAAGAGATCTAATACAAATATATCACAAAAAATAATTCAGGCGCTAATGGGACAATCCGAAAAAGAACAATCAAGAAAAAGTCACAATTGTTTATAGCGAGGAGAAAAAAGAAGAATATTTTTCATCAAACACGGTTTTGATCGTTTATCTTTACCCTACACAAAACATTTATTTGCTTTTAAATAGTTTATAAAACTATATTATTCTCAGATAAAGCATTTCTTAAAATCACCCTAATTTTGTTTTTCCCGATGTCTTTGTGGTAGTATTTTTCTATATCAGGTGTTTGATTGTTTATATACATGTGTAATTCATTTTGTATAGGATCATTACACTGAAGATTTATAATTGGAACAGGGTAACACGGTATGTTATGTTCCACTTGAGTCATCACTGCTTCGTCCGTGACGCCTTCAGACGACGCCCGACGACGTGGCGATTAATAATATACGCATACGCCTGTTCGACTATTTCCCTATTCACCAATAGCCTAATAAAATAAAAATCAAAATGCAATTCCGTACAGGTTGGAATAAATTTTGTATCAAAATTTAGGTGAATACAAAAGATATTTATAATAGAATATAAGTAGATCATTTTTTAAACAATTAAAAAGGGGTCATTTTTGTACAATATTCACTTTTTTAACTGCTTAGGTAATTTACATTTTACTGAAGGTCTTTAGGATTTTTTTCTACAAAGCTGAAGGATAAGTCTTTTACCTAAGGCTTACTATATTAAATTTGACCCCCTACTTATTTAAATAATTGTCTATAAAACTAAAAATCAAATTTGCAATAAAATGTTATTTGAGTTTTAAATAAGCACTATCAAAAATATTCTATTTAATAGGAGAAGTTGCGCTATGTTACCAGTATTAGGCAAAAAAAAAATTGGTTAAAAAATATTTAATAATTTATGAGATATTTAATTTGTTTATTAAATGTTACAATATTTTCAATTGCAAAAACGCGGTTGTTACCAAAAGAATATAAATATTCGTAAAGTCTTATTGCTTTATTTTTATGTATTTTTTCGGCAAATATATTGATAAATTCAAATTTCAATTCAACTTCCCTATAAAATGGCATTTGAAAATTGTTCTAATTTGTTTATAATTTTTTTTTTGATAACGTCGCGGGATTACACATTTTGAAATGCTGTTTCGATAATCGGGTTTCTGGGAATTTTTCGCTAATTAACAAAATTTTTTGTCGTTTTTTGTTCTTCCTTTTTCCCTATAGTAAAAGATATAGTTTTGCTTATAGAGGGATTTCATTAAGAATGTCCAATCTCTGAGTTGTAGATTCTGTACCTTAAAATATTAAGATTTAACCAAAATTACTTAAATAAAATATGGCTCCTTATTGAGTTACAAGGTGTTTTATTTAAAAATTAAAAAAATATTTTAGCTCAGTATTTGAAAACTATTCGACGTGTCCTTTTCATACTTGGTAGAAAGTGTAATTCCTGTACATCTTATGAAATTATGTTAAATACAAGTTTCCGGCTGTTACCAGAGGCGTACGTCGGGGGACAGTAAAGAGTTGACCCTTCCCAAATTCTACGTCACTGGTGAAATTGCCATTTTAGCACAATTTTTAGATTCTCCAATACTCTCTATGCAAATAACATTCTCTTCACTCGTAACGATAAAGTCATTAGTTTTCGAGATATTTGAAGTTAAACATGTAACGGCACAGTTATTTAGTTATTTTGATTAATGTACTGTGCCGATTAATTTTTAGTTTCAAATATCTCAAAAACTAATGATTTTATCTTTAAGAATGAATAATATACTCTTTCAGTCTTAACGATAAAATTATTAGCTTTCGAGATATTTGAAATTAAAAATTAAGTGGCACAAAACATTAATCAAAATAACTATGCCGTTACATGTTTAACTTCAAATAAATCGAAAACTGATGACTTTATCGTTACGAGTGAAGAGTATATTATTTACATAAAGAGTATTGAAGAATCTAAAAATTGCGCTAAAGCGGCAATTTCGCCAGTGACGTAGAATTTGGGAAGGGTAATAACCGTAAACCTGTATTTAACATAATTTCATAGGGTGTATATTACTTACACTTTCTACCACGTATGAAAAAATACATCGAATAGTTTTAAAATACTGAGCAAAAATAATTTTTAAATGTTTGAATAAAACACCCTGTAACTCAACAAGGAGCCATATTTTATTTTAAGTGATTTTAGTTAAGTCTTAATATTTTGAGGTCTGGAAACTACAAATCAGAGATTGGACCTTCGTAAGGCGGTGCGAGGTGCAGCTGCACCCCAGACCTCGTTCTCCTCACCTATTTTTTTAATAAATTTTTTAATTTTTGTCCATTTTTTTATTCGCATTAAATTCAATTCTAAACACATTATACCCATTGCAGCATCTAAAACGCTTTACGTCTACGTGATTTTTTGGAAAAATGACTGTATTGTGCAAATGATGAAAATTTCATATCCTGAATTTTACGTTTTTGGTGTTCCACTTGGAGCTAACAGAGGTACGGGACAAGGTAGGTGTTACTTATGTCAGAGAAAAGATCGAGAGTCCCGACTTAACTGTATTATGTGTAAAAACTTTGTGTTGCTCACTCTGTGAAAAATTCCATGTATTTATCTTGCAACGATAATAAATTTTTTTAAGAAGAAATAGGTACTTTTTTGTAAAATTATGTTTCATACTGTATTAAACAAGTCCTAATTATATTTCAAATCAATTTCCACGACGTTCACATATAAAAAAATTGATATACAGATGGGTTTCAAATGCACCCCGCACCGTTGTTTACGTAAGAATATAAGCACCACTTTACGAGGGTTAATGAAACCACCTCTATAAGCAAAATTATATCTTTTAATATAAGAAATAAAAAGAAGAAGAAAACACGACAAAAAATTTTTAATTAGTGAAAAATTCCCAGTAACCCTAATATCGGAACAGCATTTCAAAATGTTTAATCCCAGCGAAGTTATTAAAAAAAAAACAAAGTATAAACAAATTAGAACAATTTTCAAATGCCATTTTAGAGGGGAGTTAAATTGAAATTTGAATTTATCAATACATCTATCGAAAACATACATAAAAATAAAAGTAACGAGATTTTACACAGATTTATATTCTTTTGGCAACAACCGCGTTTTTGCAATTAAAAATATAGGAACAATTAATAAACAAATTAAATATCTCATAAGCTATTAAATATGTTTTAACCAATTTTTTTTCGCTTAATACTGATAACATAGCGCAACTTCTCCTGTCAAATAAAATAATTTATAGTGCTTATTCAAAACGCAAAAAATATTTTTTTGGAAATTTGATTTTTAAATTTTATATATAATTATTTAAACAAATAGGGGGTCAAATTTAAATTAGTAAGTCTTAGGTGAAGGCTTGTCCTTTAGCTTTGTAGAAAAAAACCCCAAAAGACTTTCATCAAAATGTAAATTACCTCAGCAGTTAAAAGAGTAAATATTGTGCAAAAATGACCCCTTTTTACTTATTTAAACAATGATCCCCTCATATGATTTGGACACTTTTTTAAAAATATCTTTTGTACTCACCTAAACTCTGATGTAAAATTTGTTCCAATCTGTACGAATTTACATTTTGATTTACATGTAGTGTAATCTTATTTTACTAGACTACAAACTATATACATACATTCCCACTCTATTATGAAGTAAGTGTGTATGAAAATGCATACGCAATTAATAAACTTACTGAATTTTTTTTAAACATTTTTCAAAAAAAAACCAAATTCTTTTTTATACGCCATTATTATCAAGGTTCCATTTTAATTTCTTCTAGAAATGAATATTCCCTATATTTATACGGACACTTACTTCTATAACTGCTTTATCACTAGAGTTCGGAATTAAAAGCATAAAGAAACGCCAAAGAAGCGCATAACGATTTTATAAAAAAAAGCATTTTATTATAGAACAAAAGCATGAAACTAAGCATATAAATTTTGACAAACCATTTGTCTTTACGAAAATAAGCCTAAAATATATATAATTATGTCTAAGCCTAACTTAGGAACTAGTAAGTACCTATTATAAATTTAAAAATAAAATAGAATAAACAAAAAAAAAATAGATAACTTAAACAAAAATGCTTTAACCTAAAATTTATCGACACGCTTTAGATGAAGGAAAATATATAATTTTTGTTTAAAGCATGAAATAACTAAATACTCATTTAAATGTTCCATCGTAAAGTTTCGGCGCCTATCACTCAAAATATTTTTGTACATAATAATAATATATCTAAACGCTTCTTTCAAAGTCCACAATGGATATTGGTGCATACGTATACTTTGCCACTACTGCCGGATCCCTTCTTATATCTTCAACGTGTTCTCCGTTTAAAACTGGAAATATTTTCTCCATCTTTTAAAATCCTTCGTTTTTTGTTAATACATTTTTGACTTTTGTTAATACTATCTGAACAATATTTCCAGGAATACCTTCCATCTTTTTTCAAAACTGTTTATTTTTTCGATTGACTCAACTAATGACATTTGCTATTTCTCCAAATAATTTATTGTTTCACTCACAAAACAAAAGTTGCTTTTGATAAAAGCAATATTGTTTTGTAATTCTGTTTCACCTAAAACATCCTGACAATCTTTTATCGATTTGCTAGCAGTATCTTTAAGTTCTAATACGAAGCTTTTAAAATTGTCGACATATTCGGCGTAGTATAAAGCTGCATCTAACCATGTACCCCACCTAGTTAACACTGGTTCCGGTGGTAATGAAGTGTTAGGGAATATTTCTCTAAAAAGTAACACCCTTAAAAGAGCTTTAATGAAAATTGTTTTCTCATTTTTTTTTTCAAATCCTTGATTACAAATTAAAGAGGAAATTGCAGCCGTATAGTCTCAGCAACGCGATTCAGGCCGTGTGCCAGACACGTACAGTGAATTAGATTTGAATTCAAATGATAATATATACAGTACAGGGTGTCCCGAAAAGATTGGTCATAAATTATACCACAGATGCTGGGGTCAAAAATAAGTTGATTGAACCTCACTTACCTATATACAATAGTGCACACAAAAAAAGTTATAGCCCTTTGAAGTTACAAAATGAAAATCGATCTTTTTTCATATATCGAAAACTCTTAGAGATTTTTTATTGAAAATGGACATGTGATATTCTTATTACAGCAACATCTTATAAAAAAATTAAAGTGAAATTTGTGCACCCCATAAAAATTTTATGGGGGTTTTGTTCCTTTAAACCCCCAAACTTTTGTGTACGTTCCAGTTAAATTATTATTGTGGCACCATTAGTTAAATACAATGTTTTTAAAACTTTTTTGCCTCTTAGTACTTTTTCCATAAGCCAGTGTTTATCGACATTATCGACAATCATATTGATTTTGAATATTTGTCAAATCCACCGCATATTTGTATATGGTTAAGTACGATTATAGAGACCTGTTAATAATCTGAAAATTTATTTATAATTTGCATTTTTAGGTATATTTTGAGAAAGAAGCCACATCTCGATAAAAGGTGACTTGTCACAAAAAAGACTAAGAGGCAAAAAAGTTTTAAAAACACTGTGTTTAACTAATGGTATCACAATAATGAATTAATTGGAACGTACACAAAAATTTGGGGGGGTTTAAGGGAACAAAACCCTCATAAAATTTTTATGGGGTGGACAAACTTCACTATAATTTTGTTTTAAGATGTTCCTGCCACAAGAATGGTACATGTCCATTTCCAATAAAAAAATCTCTAATAGTTTTGGATATATTAAAAAAATCGGTCTTCATTGTGTAACTTTAAAGGGCTGTAACTTTTTTTATGAGTACATTTGTACTAAGGTAAGTTAGGTTCAATCGAACTATTCTTGACCCCAGAATGTGTGGTATAATTTATGACCAATTTTTTAGGGACACCCTGTATAAAAAAACACCAAATAAACACATAAATTCAAAAAAAGCATACAAATTAAAAAAGCAAAAAAGCATAAAAAAGTGGTATCAAAATGACTCATTTTTCCATATTTCATTCATATTTAAAAAGTAAATAGTCCTGTTGTATTATTTACAGTAAGCTTTATGATTATAGATCCGGAATCTATTCATCACCAACCAAACCGAACGAGCACCAATTTAACCACATTTATGCAGCCCAAATCCAGTTTCTCCATATGATGAAACATTATTTATATGTAATACTAGATGACAAAAAGTTCCATGAAACTACTAGTCTTGCCTGATATTCTGTTAAAAAAGCTGGATGGAAATCTATTTCGTCTATATTAAGCTAACACAGGACCAAAGTTACTTGCAGTTAATTTATTCTTTCTCATTTCAGGCAAATGTGTATTCGTATATTTTACTACAGTATTTTGAGCTATACTCTGTATTTCATTTATATTAATTTTCATAATAGTGTTGAAGTAATCTTTATCAGAAGCTGGTAAATATTGTTGACTAAATAATATACCTTCAATGTCTGCAATTTGGCATTTTTCAGATATTGGTGGTTCTTCAGTAAACAGACAATCATCAGATTCTGCCTACTGCCTCATCAGATTAAATTCTGATGAAAAGCTTTAATTTCCTTGTCTGATAAACCTCTTTTACTAGCTTTGTGTGCTTTTGGTGGAGGATTTATATCAGACAATGTTTTATCCTTTCATCAGTTGATTTTGGAGCTGCCCATAAACATGATTGGTCAGTTACAGAAACATTTTCTCTTGCATGCAATCAAAGACATCCTATGTGATATTAAAAAATATTTGTCTTTATGACATGAGCACGATACAGACTATATAGTCCAGTCTTCAGAAAAATACAACTAAAATTATAAAGAGTTAACATAAACACTTATTAATTATTCCACTAATTATTTGGTCTCTAGGCTTTTTCAGTTCCTTAACTGCACAACTTATTATTTCTTATCCTTCATACTAGCAAAAACCTTTCTCCCTATTGTTTTGAGCTCGTCATCAAAACATAAACTACTATGTACATGGCCAGATTCTCAAGTTTCATGTTCTGGAAGTTTAACCCTCCGTTACTCGCACACGGTGTATGAGATTGGCCCTCTAAATATATTGCTATAACTCTGAATGTGGTGGAGATTTTAAATTGCTTTTGCATATACCTCTTCAGTCATCAGTCAACTGTGGGTGAAGGCCACGTGCAGTGTAAAAATGAGTATCGTACTTTTATTATTAGGCAACACGGTGCGATACACCTCTTTGGTGAGTATTTGTGCACAACGTTTTTCTTTAAATCAGACGTCGATAGTTTTAATTAGTAAGGTAATTTAAGATATTTTCCTTATTTTCAATGTTTATATATTTATTTATTTATATTTAGATATGAGCAAAGAGAAGGAGAAGCAAAGATTATTAAAATTATTTGAGGAAGTATCGACTGACGAGGAAACGTATGAAGATGATAATGGACAAAGTTACTTTTTATTAAAGTATTATAATGTTGTCACAAACGCATATCTACAAAATTATGTAATCATATATTCATTAAATAATATAATTGTACACAATTTTGCAAATTTTTTTTTTAAATATTGCTGACCCATATTTCTGGACCCGGTCTTCTGCACCGTGCGCGAGTATTCGATCACAAAAAATTGGCGCGAGTAACGGAAGGTTAAGTGTGTTTTTTTCCTCTTTAAGTTAAAAACTTTCAAAATTTTGTTTGAGGTTATTAAAAAAACCTCAAGTAATAAACCAAAATATCTTGTTGCGTAGACAAATAAATACATATACTCCTGCTCCGAACAAGCTCATTTCCAATTCTAAAGGTGATATAACTTTTGATTTTACAATACCCAAGGAAATAAGCGACCTTACTATTACGCAGGGCGACCCCCGAAATGCTTATCACCTAGTTAATTTTGGGAGAAAGGCTTAAGGGCTAGGATTTGCATAACTTTATTACAGTACAGGAGCAGATATGGCGAGGAAGGCAATTTCGTATTCCTCAAATTTGTTTTTCTCAAAGTTTTTGAGCCATTAATTTAGAAGATATTACTCAATGAACTCATGCAAGTTTTTAATGGTTAAATACAAATTGATAGTAAATTGTTATTATAGTAAGAACCGATAAAATTTAGTAAACTTTTATAAGGAATTTTTAATAAGGTTCTCAAAATGGAAGAGGTTATGACTTTTTAAAATTACGGTTGAATTACTTGGCCGCGGTGTTGTAGGCAACAACTATGCTGTTTATGCTATGTGTTTCTGCTTTATCTAGTGGTGATTTATGCATTTGTGTGCGTGAGTGTTCGAGTATTGTGTTTATGTATTGTGTTGCATTATGTATTGTGTATGATTGTAGACTCAGACTTTCTTGCCCGCTATTGTTGGTATATTCTAGTTGTTAGCTTCTTCTAATAGTATTGACAAAAAAAGGCTGCCATGTGTGTGCGCGGTTGAAAAAAATTACTGCAGTTTACTGGATCCATTCGCCTAACCAATTTTTATATTTTGAGCTCATGATTTGCTGCAATTTGTAATTTCGTTTACATTTTTTTAGTCTGGTTAACAAAAGGTGTTGATTAAAAAAAATATATAAAAAAATATATATAATACAAAAACCAATCAATTGGCGCCAAAATTATCCACAAGTCAATCTTTCAGATTGATAACTTCTACTATTAATATAGTTCTTTTTTTATTTATTTTTTTATTCAATTTTTTTTGGGTTTTTTTGTTTTTTTTTATTTTTTATTTTTTATTTTTTATTTTTTTGTTTTTTTTTCAAATACATACATATATTTTTCAATTTTAAACCTATATTACAAATGTGTTTATACAGCGTTATATATATACTTTTATATCTTTAGATATTAGTAATTGAGAAAGGTTGTATGTATTTTTAATGCAATTGAATTTATTCAATTCAGAACTTAAATGTTGTACCTTATCCTGTATGGTGTTACAATTTAAGATCATATGTTCCGTTGTTCCTATTTCTCCGCAATCACATAAGGGATCTTGCCTTAATTTAATTTTAAAAAGGTCTGATGGAACCAAAGTGTGATTAAATCTTAGTCTACAAATAGTTTTCACGAAAGCATTTTCGTAAATGCCCTCTTTAAACCAAGAAGGAGATGGAATAGAACTTTGTAAGTTTTTATAAAATTTTCCTTTGTGACTTTCTTCTTCTTCTACGGCACTACAGCCCAAATTGAGCCTTAGCCTCCTTTATTTTTTGCCTCCACCTTTGCCTGTCTGTGGCTGCTCTTCTCCATACACAGACTCCTAAAAGGGCTTGTGCGTCGCTGTTTACTGTGTCTTCCCAGAGTTTTCGTGGCTTCCCAACCGGTCTCTTTCCTTGCATTCTAGCATTCAGTGCTCGTTTTGGTAGCCTATCATCTCCCATTCTTATCACATGTCCGGCCCATTCCAATCTTTGTATTCTAATGAAGTCTGACAGGGGCGTTTCCTTATAAAGTTGATAAAGCTCGTTGTTTTATCGACTTCTGAAGATTCCGTTTTCCCTCACAGGTCCTAGTATTCTCCTAAGTACTTTCCTTTCGAATGTGTCGAGTTTGTTTTTGTATGTTTCTTTCAGGACCCAGGCTTCACTGCCATAGCATGTTATTGGTCGAATTAAGGTTTTATAGGTTCTCATCTTTGTATTTCGGTGGACACTTTTAGACCGAAATATATGGGAGAGGGCAAAATAAGCTCTGTTTGCCTGCGTTATTCTCTTGCGTATTTCTCCATCTTCTGATCCGTCGGCATATATTTCTACTCCCAGGTATATAAACTTTTCAACCGTTTCAATGTCATCTTCATGTATAATGTTTTCTGGGACTATATTTCTTCTCGTCTGACTCATTATTTTTGTTTTATCTGTGTAAATTTCCAGACCTAGCCTTTTTGTTTGTGTTTTTAACTCTGCATATGTTTCCTGTGCTCCTGTTGATGTTCTACTCATAATATTAATATAATCAGCATAAGCGGCCAGTTGAACCGTTCGGTTGGTCAGTAGATTTCCTCGTCCAGTTTGCATTTGCCTAACCGCATACTCCAGTGCCAGGTTAAACAATGTTGTGGCCAGCCCATCTCCCTGCTTTAGTCCCTGCGAAATGTTGAAAAAGTCTGTCCGCTGGTTTTGTATTCGTACACATGCCTGAGTTTCATCCATTGTGGCTTTAATGAGTCTTATTAGCTTGTGTGGTATTGCCAATTCAGCCAATATATAGTATAGTTTGTTCCTTTTGACTGAGTCGTATGCCTGTTTGAAGTCTACAAACACGTTGTGAACATCAACATCCTGTTCCCATGCTTTGCTCAAGATCTGCTTGACTGTAAATATTTGATCCAGTGTCGATCTTCCCCGTCGGCAGCCCGTCTGATACTCTCCAATAATATTTTCTGCTAGTGGTTGGAGCCGCTGGCGTATAATGTACGTGAGGACTTTATATGCTGTACATAGTAGAGAGATTCCACGGTAGTTTTTGAACTGGAGTTTGTCTCCTTTTTTATAGATCGGGCATACTATACTTTTCTTCCAGTCGTCGGGTATTTTCTCTTCTTGCCATACGTCTTTGATGAGCGTGTGGATGTGACTTGCTAGGTGGTCGCCACCTACCTTTTATATTTCTGCTGGTATTTCGTCAACTCCCGGAGCTTTATTGTTTTTCTGGGTATTAATGGCTTCGAGAACTTCCTCTATGGATGGAGCTTCTACTCCATTCTCTTCTACGTAGATCATACCCATCTCATCTTCCATGTCTACTTGAGTTCCAAGTAGTGTCTGAAAATGTGACTTTCACTATACCAAATTTTCCATTCCTGCTTCACTTGGTTTTTTGAAAAGGCTGCCATGTTCTGCTGATGAGCTTTTTACACATTTTTCATCAGTGAATAAGATGAATGCTGATTGTTTGAATTTATCTCATTTGTTTGTCTGTTTCATTAATGTCGTTTTGTTATTATTAATGTATCTTTCCTTTATACCCTGAGGCATGTTAACATATCTGCGATTTGTCCAAGTTCGCTTTTTTGATGTATATTTTATGCTTTTTTTATGTAGCGGTCTTGCGGTTTCTCCCTCATAGAAACTGTTGCATTCGCATGGTATATTCTAGATGCAGTTCTTTGACCTCCCTTGTATGTTGTTTAGTATTACACAGGATAGATCTGAGTATCTAGATTGTTTTAAATATTGTTGTAATGTTGTACTTGTGTCCTATCTTTTTTACATTTTCTAATAATTTATTTACATATGGTATTGTTGTCATCATTGAGTCCTTTCTTGTAAGTGTTTCTGAATTGCTTGTGGTATTATGTTGTTAGGATTCTTCTGATTAACTATTTAGATGTGAAATAAGCCACAATTAAATTGAAAATAGTATATTTTACAACAAGAGAGAAAAAAGACATATTTCTCACGAGCGCAGAAGTTTGTTGGCACGAGCCGAGGCACGAGGCGAGTGCCGCAAATCAAGTGAGAGAGAAATATGTTGTTTTCTCTCGTGTTGTACACTGTACTTTTTCTATGGATGCGTTTTTGTCAAGAGTTCAAACTTTAAAATTAAATAATTTAGGTGATTTTGGGTATATTATATGCCTAAATTGAAATAAAATACATATATTCACATATGTGTTTAATATTCTTAATATTTATATACTTTGTTTATTTAAAATTATAATTCACAGTTGAACAGTCTTAAAATGTAATTTTTGATAAGTTTTGACAAGTTGTTTGACATTTTATTTGACAAAAATAATTGTGTTTGTTTCTGCATGTTACCATGGAAATGGCGATCATATGTATGTAAACCGGCGGTGAACCCGTGAGAAAAAATATTTCTCACTGCAATGGCCGACTTTTCTCACTGCCTGAGAAATTGTTCGTTTTGAATGTATGTAAGTAGTGAGAGAAGTTGCACATTTTATAGCATCCATAGAAAAAATAATTTTATTAACGTTTCGTATTTTTAACAGTACTATTTTTTATTTTGACCACGAAACCCGATTTGGGCTTCGAAATGTTAATAAAATTATTTTTTCAATTTAATTGTGGCTTATTTCCCATCTAAATAGTTAATCAGAAAAATGCCACAAGGAAATAGCATCAGAACAACATTAGGATTCTTCTATCTTGTGGAATTCTTCATTATATAAATTATATATTCTATACAGGGTGTCCAGAAACTCTACCGACAAACGAAGGCAGGAGATTCCTCAAATAATTTTAAGACAATTTAACCCAATTCACCTAGTCCGAAAATGCTTCTTAAGGGAGCTAGAGCTCTTTGAAGATGGCGTCATGTAATTAGTTTTTCTTAAATACCTCCAGAACGCTTCTATTTAGAAAAACAATCATTAGTATGCATATTTACTTTTCAGAGATGAATCCATTCCATCCAATTCAAATTTCCAGTACCGGTCTAAGGCGTCCGTTTTGGGTAGAGCAACGGGTATTTTATCGCATAACTTTTTTGTCCTTAACTTTTATGCATTTTTGACACCGGATTATTAAATTGTGAGGTATTATAGTATTAAAAGGTACTCTTGCTTTAAGTCGGTAGGACACACCGTTTTCTAGAAAAATCGATTTGAAAGTTTTTCGTTTTTGGAATTTGAAAAAAAAATTGAAAGAACTTTTCAACAAAAACGAAGTATTTTACCAACATAAAGTAAGAGTAACTTTTAGTACTCGAATACCTCATAATTTAATAATCTAGTATCAAAAATTCTCAAAAATTCAAGACAAAAAAGTTATGCTATAAAATAACTGTTGACCTACCCAAAACGGACGCCTATGGCCAGTACTAGATATTCGCAATTAATGAAATCAATTTATCTCTGGAATATAAATAAATGCACCAGTTTTCGTCTTTCTAAACAGTTTTTTTTTAATTTTTTTTTTATTTAAAAAGCGAAAAATTTTCAAATCGATTTTTCTAGAAAACGGTGTGTCCTACCGATTTAAAACAAGAGTACCTTTTAGTACTAGAATACTTCACAATTTCATAATTCAGTGTCAGAAATGCATAAAAGTTAAAGCTAAAAAAGTTATGCGATAAAATAACCGTTGCCCTACCCAAAACGGACGCCTATGATCGGTACTAGAAATTTGCAATGGATGGATTAGATTTATATCTTGTAGATAAATACGCGTACCGATTTTTGTTTTTCTAAATAGAAGCTTTCTGGAGGTATTTAAGAAAAACTAATTACAAGACGCCATCTTCAAAGAGCTCTAGCTCCCTTAGGAAGCATTTTCGGACTAAGTGAATTGGGTTAAATTATCTTAAAATTATCTGAAGAATCTCCTGTCTTCATTTGTCGGTAGAGTTTCTGGACACCCTGTATATTATATAAATTACCATGGGTAGTCATTTTCTGCGATGGAAGCAAATGGAAGAGGCATATGTCCAGCAGTGGACGAACACAGGCTGAAGAAGAAGAAGAAGAAGAAGAAGTCATTTTCTGTTAAAACCTTTTTGACAGATTTTTTTTATCCTTAAATGCTTCTTTATTAGAGCAGGTGTTTTGGTTTCTATTATGTAATGATTTAATAATTTCTTTTTCGTACTTCCGGGCCTAAAGTGACAACTTCACTCCCTTGTGACAGGTACTAAAGTGTCACATTTAATCCCTCCGGGATTAAATATTGACGAAACTCCCGGAACGATTAAATCACAAACAAACGAATTTAAGGGATATTTTATTGAAAAATATAATTAATTAGAATGGTAATTAACGTTAATATTCAAATTAATATTGTGACAGTTCGTCATATTGACCAGTCTTTCCTGGGTTAATGCAGCAGGTAACTGACGAGTAACAGATAGGTCCTTTTCATATTGAACTGGTGTTTGTTTCGAAGATCCTGCGGAAACAGGAAGCGAGAATGAGGACTGTGGCATAACTATAGTGGACGAATCGGCGACTTGACCAAATATTTTATCTGAAATTTTTTGTTTATTTTTAATAGACGATTCAATATATCCCTCGGCCACGTTGGAGGATTTCCATCCTCCATGTCTCTTCAGCACGTCTATTGTTGCTCCCGAATCAGCTAACAAAGACGCAGATGTGCGTCTAAAACAATGTCCCGTATAAGACGTCGCATTTTCTAATTTCAAGAAAGCTGCTATTTGCCGTGGAATTGTACCAAACATGTTTTTTCCTACTACTCGCGTAGTACATTCTTTGTTGATGTATTGAACAAAAAATTTTGAATGAGTTGTCCCTGTCTTTCGCAATGCCACATATTTCCGAAATATCGCCACAAAACTGATGGCACTGTTTTCTGAATTTTTGATCACAAAATTTCGGTCAATTTTATTTTTGGTGTTTCTAATCGCAATTAGGAAGGAATCGCCCAAATCTCTCACATCGTCGATTTCTAAATCAACCAACTCTTTTCCACGACAAGCTCCCGCAACGCCCAAAATAAGTGCAACCTACAAAAAAATTGATTTCTTAAAATTTCTGAATATAAACAAATTTCCAAATTTACCTTAAGCATTAAATATTTATCATCCGGAGCCTCCCGTAAGAA
Organism: Diabrotica virgifera virgifera; assembly: GCF_917563875.1. Taxonomy (NCBI): domain Eukaryota; kingdom Metazoa; phylum Arthropoda; class Insecta; order Coleoptera; family Chrysomelidae; genus Diabrotica; species Diabrotica virgifera. The sequence goes on along the minus strand of NC_065449.1, from coordinate 169,921,830 downwards.
CTGATCTACCTGCTCAGACGTGAGAATTCTTGACTTCTTTGGCTTAAATCCCTCATTTCTTCTCTTCAAAAAAGCTAATAATTTTGGAAATTTACTTATATCAATATCTTCTCTAATGTTAATAACCGATTTCAGCATTGAGTAATGTGCCCAGAGAGTTGAGGCACAAACCGCTTTTGATTTATCATCGAAGTAGACTAACAGCGCATTTTCAGTAGGTTGTCTCACATTTTTTAAGCGGCACCACTTTTTAAAAGCATCGTACTGCTGCTCGTATAGTTTTCTAGATTTCGGTGGTAACAATTCTTCACCTACTTCGGCTGCTCTTTTATCAATATCAGATACACCTTCTTCACTCATGATACCAATAATTATCAATAACAATGTTTCTTTACAATGACACTAGTAATGACAATGTTTCTAAATTATAACTGTCACAACGCAATGTTACTATGGTAACTTATTTTAAAGACAGTTTATTAAATGAGTTGAAGAGAGAAAAAACTGATTGAAATTATTGAAATAATTAATAAAATCATACCGGAAGTACGAAAAGTATCGTATATACCTTGCGACTGAAGTACATTTAATCCTTCAGGTAAATTATGGCCCTCCCTGCGGTCGGGCCATAAACTTTACCTTCAGGATTAAATGTACTACTTCAGTCCCGCGGTATATAATGTACTATTTTAATAGCCCAGAGAAATAAGACTTTTCTCGTGACACATCCCCCTCCAGGGCGAAACCAAATTTTTTGAGTAGTATGGACATCTATATTAGTAACCTATATGTTTCCTGCAGCCGATTTTGATGATATACATAGTTATAAACAAATGAAGATCAAAAAACGCTAAATTTTCGCTATTTTCGTCTATTATTAAAAAATGAAGCATTTCAAACAAATTTGAGAGTAAGAAGCTGATAAACCATATGAAAAGCTTTAATATGGCGTTCGCTACATATGTCTATCCTTCTTTGTTGCTTATAAAATTGCAAAATAAGTCATAAATTTTGAGATTTTATAAATGTTCATAACTTATGTAAAAATTAAGTCAGAACTTTCTTATTATACGGAGTGCTGAGACATCTGGTGCTTAAATTATATTCTAAATTTCAAAGCAATTGGTCAAATAGTTTAAAAGTTATTTAATTTGTTTATCCCAAATTAATATTTTTTGCAACACTATAAGTCAGAAAACGATGAGGTTACAGTAATACTTTGGACAGTTTATGAAAGAAGAAGATTTGTGCTATTAAATTAATTTTAAAAGAATGACAAAAAATAATTTTAAATAGTGTACAATTATTTTGCAAGAACATGTCGATTTTTTGCTTATAAACAATTAGAATAACTTTTTAACCGTTACCTGTAGAAAAATTATTTTTTCATTTTAGAAAGACTGAGTTTTTATACACATTCAAAAAGAAAAACAATTGTCCTAGGACAATTAGGAACAAAGTTAACCTCCTTCTATTTTTAATTCACAGCAGCTTTGTTTATAACAATTAAGAAATAAAATTAGCCGCATTTGAAATAAAATACTTCAAAGTTTTAATGTACCAAGTATACAAAAGGTTTCCTTTCAAGGAAATCGTCCACAAAGCTTAAAAATATGGCCCTTAAAATTGGCCGGCGTTGAAACTTTGGTTAGCGACGAGAGGGGGGAAGGAGCTGTTAACTGTATCTCTGGTTCTCGATTATTTATTTCGTTGTTTCTTTTTTTAATTTGTATGTACTTTTTACGTACATTACGAATATGCGTTATTTAAATAAACTAATTGTTATATACACCATCAAATTTGTTTAAACAATTTTTTTTTCAATTTTTTAAATAATATTTGATGTAACCTTTATTGTAAAACGTACACATTAGTTATACAGAGCGTAACAAAAATATAGGTCATAAATTAAATCACATATTCTGGGACCAAAAATAGATCGATTGGACCTAACTTACCTTAATACAAATGTGCACATAAAAAAGTTATAGCCCTTTGAAGTTACAAAATGAAAATCGTTTTTTTCCAGTACATCGAAAACTATTAGAGATTTTTTATTGAAAATGGACATGTATCATTCTTATGACAGGAACATCTTAAAGAAAAATTATAGTGAAATTTGTGCATCCTATAAAAATTTTATGGGGGTTTTGTTCCTTTACATCCCCCAAATGTTTGTGTACGTTCCAATTAAATTATTACTGCGGTACCATTAGTTAAACACAATGTTTCTAAAACTTTTTTGTCTCCTAGTATTTTTTCGATAAGGCACCTTTTATCAAGATGTGGCTTCTTTTTATATGGTTCAAAATATACCTAAAAATGTAAATTATAAATAAATTTTCATACGATTACCAAGTCTCCATAATCGTACTTAACCATATACAAATAGGTGGTGGATTTGACTAATATTCAAAATTTCTCAATAAAAACTGACTTTTCGAAAAAGTACTGAGAGGCAAAAAACTTTTAAAAACATTGTGTTTAATTAACGGTACCACAATAATAATTTAATTGGAACGTACACAAAAGTTTGGGGGGTTTAAAAGAACAAAACCCCGATACAATTTTTATGAGGTGTCAAAATTTTACTGTAATTTTTTTGTAAGTTCTAGTAATCTCTAGAAATTTTCGATATATTGGACAAAATCGATTTTCATTTTGTAACTTCAAAGGGCTGTAACTTTTTTTATGTGCATATTTATACTAAGGTAAGTAAGTTCAATCGGCCTATTTTTGGTGCCAGAATATGCGATTAAATTTATGACCTGTATTTATTCCTATTTATTCCTAAATCTAAAATTGGCTTATATGTAATATTGAATTGAAAATAAAAAATCTCAAATGAACTAGGATTTATTTCTTGATAAACATGCTACTAGCTAGATAAAGGAAAAATGAAATGTAACAAAATTAGAGAGAGGATAAAAAGAACAAAATTATTTTCAGAAATTTTCTACAATATTGTAATAATTGTATCTTACAACATTGAAAGTTATAATTTTAAGATTGCAAAAAAACAAAAATTAAGATATTTCATACATTTTGGTATGATAACAAGACTATTAAATTAAAATTAAACGAGATTTATCTAGGAATACTTGTATTTTTGTGAAAAAAGTAACAATTATCAGTTACCTATTTATTATAAGTTATTGTAGAGTCAAGTGCATATGATCCACTCCTATGATTGCCAACAAAGTTATCCGAACAATATCGTAAAAGAATTTTCAAAAATTGTTTACACAATTTACATAGTTAATTAAATAACTACTTTATTAACAAAAAACATATCCGTAACGTAGGCAAAGAGTACATACAGATTAAAAAAAGAAACTCCAAAATAGATAATAGAGAAAGATTGAGATTTTGGTTATCGAAGTCCATAAACTATTTATATCTCTGTACTAACAAGTACTCGGTGCAACCAGTTTTGCAAGAGCAGATTGTTTATTTTAATAAAATATCTGGTATAAAGAAGATCTGTTTATCGGATTGGTACTAACGGTTCTTAGCTTAATTTCCAACCCCAATCAATTACGTTTATCTCTTGTTTGGTAGTTCTGTAACTGGTGGTTCAGTTTTTCTTTCATCTAATAGCATGTTTACCAAAAAAATAAAACTTAGTTTATTTGAGATTTTCTGATTTCCATAGACCAATACTATTTTAAGAAATAATTGAATGGGATAATTTGTTGTTCATACTTTCAATTATTACTAAGTTTAATAAAAAACTATGTATTATTATATTATTCATAAATATTTATGTTTTGTAATTAAAATTACTTCAAATATTATTAAAAAAAATTGAAAAAAAATTATTTAAACAAATTTGATGGTGTATATAATAATTAATTTATTTAAATAATGCATACTCGTATTGTACGCAAAAAGTACATACAAATTAAAAAAAGAAACGTCGAGAACAAGAGATACAGCTAAGGCCATCCGCACACACAGCTACTAAAAAGACACCAGTTTTTAACTTTAGTTACCAGTCAGTTACTTAGTAGTCACTGCCCATGTACTTTAATGAGCGTCCACACACAGCGCTACTAGTTAGCAGCCGGTCTATAATGCGGGAGTGATCAGTCACAGCGGACTGGATGTGCAGGTCGCTTGAGGACTAGTTTCTGGCTTGTTTGTGATATTTTATTAACACTCGAAATGGCTAAATTGGTGGAACAGTTGTGTAATATAAAATTAGTGCAAGAAGTGTTTGTCGAATAGTTTGTCTTGAGCCCAAACTCAAGTATTTCTACAGATAGACAAGCCTCGACAGAAGTCGAATCTGCTTATTTACCGACCCAAGACGTAAATACCCCGTTCCTTCACAGTGCACAACATCCAAACAAAGTCAAAGTATATTATGAAATTGTAGGAAATATAATAAATACAAATAATACTATAATGTATAATTTAGCTACCGATACCTTCGGCTTTAGCCACCGTAATTTTTAGTAATTTAAATAGTATTAGCATTGTTTAAAAAAGACTTTGTAAACAATGGTAGTGGATTTTCCCACTAATTCCAAATTTGTAGTGGATTAGAAAATTTTCATTTAAATTAATTAAATAAATGTTATTATCTTACTTGAGGGTTATTAAAATCCTTTCTTCCGCTCCAACACATTCTCGCATTGGAGTATTTTTCTTATGATTTGCAGGTACAAGCAATAATTGTACTAAATGTAAATAGCTTGCATAAAATGCAAGAACTTTAGCATCACTTTCTTGCAACTCCTTTGCAGCAAAAAAAGCTTTGCAATTTATATTTTTTACAATGTAGGGATGAACCCAATACCTCCTTTTTTGCTGTTTGCGTCTTCTGTTATAATAATAAAGAATAATATCGTCATCACTTGAATCACTAGACATATTTTAATGGGGTAATATTTAATAATATAAAGGTCTAACACTCAAAAATATAAAGGTTTAAAACTTAAACACCTTATAACAAACCTTCTCATTACAAAGTACAGTCAAGAAGTGACTCGTTTTATTAATTTTCAGTAGCGTATTGTGCGAGCCATAGTTGATAACCAGTTGATAATTCTAGTTACCAACTAGTCTAGTTTCTTTTTAGTAGCTGTGGGTGCGAATGGCCTAACAGTTCCTTCCCCCTTCTCATCGATCTCCCAAGTTTCAAGGCCGGCCGATTTTAAGGGTCACATTTTGAAGCTTTGTGGACGATTTGTTTGAAAGTATATATTTTTTATATTTGGTACAATAAAACTCTGAAGTATGTTCTTTCAAATGTGACTGATTTGATTTCGTAATTGTTATAAAGAAAGCTGCTGTGAATTAAAAAAGGGGGGAGGGGCAACTTCGTCCCTAATTGTCCTAGGACAATTTTTTCCTTTTTAAATTTGTATAAAAATTCAGTCTTTCTAAATATAAAAAATAATTTTTCTACGGGTAATGGTTAAAAAGTTATTCTAATTGTTTATAAGCAAAAAATCAACATGTTCTTGCAAAATAATTTTGCGATACTTAGAATTATTTTTTGTATTTTTTTTTAATTAGGTCATTAGTATAAATCTTCTTCTTTTATAAACTATCCAAAGTGTTGCTGTAACTTTATCATTTTCTGCCTTATAGTGTTGCAAAAAAAATGAATTTGGGATAAACAAATTAAATAACTTTTAAACTATTTGACTAACTATTATGAAATTTAGTGTATGATTTACTACCCAGAAGTCCCAGCATTCCGTGTAATAACAAGGTTCTAAGTTAATTTTTACATAAGTTATGAATATTTATAAAAACTCAAAATTTATGAATTATTTTGCAATTTTCTAAGCGACCAATAAGGATAAAGATATTCAGCGGACGCTATGTTAAAGTTTTTTATATGATTTATGAGCTTCTTACTTCCAAATTTGTTTAAAATGCTTAGTCTTTTGACAATAGACGAAAAAAGCGAAAATTTAGCGTTTTTTAATCTTCATTTATTTATAACTATGTATATCACCAAAATCGGCTGCAGGAAACATATAGGTTATTATTATAGATGTCCACACTACTCAAAAAATTTGGTTTCGGCCTGGAGGGGGTTGTGTCACCAACATGATATTTTTTTCCTTATTTCTCTGAACTATAATGTTTACGTTGCGCTTTGAATGAAGGTAATTGAAATATCTGTTGGTGTTGATAGGTTTCTGTAAACTTTGGTTGCGTATTCTGTATCCTCTCTTGCGATTAGCAAATCGAGAAAGGGAAGTGAATTGGTATTTATTTTTTCCATGGTGAATTTGATTGATTATTTTTTATTATTAAGATTTATCAGAAATTTATTTAATGCTTATGGTCCATGACACCAAAGGGAGAGAAAATCTTTTCTAGGCATCTCCACCATATTATGGGTTGTGTTTCTTGTTTGTGTACAATATTTTGTTCGACATACTCCACGAATATATTTGCTAATAATGGAGATAAGGATGAAGCCATGGCTAATCCGAAATTTTGCGTATAGAAATGAATATAAAATTGAAACTAAGTATTGTCTGTGCATGAAAAAAAAGACATGAAAAATAGACAGAACAAAGAAGAACCCTCGTCCTACCCAATGAAGAAAAATGTGTAGCAAAACCATTAGCCGAATATAACCGGCTTTTTTGCCAACATTAAAAGAAGAATCATCAACAAGAATATACTAACCACAGTGGCCAAAAAAAGCTGAGATACATCGTCTATAATGTATACAATTAAACAATATAGTCCATTCTTTCACGGTTTTTGCTCTAAATTTTAAAGAACCGCTTGGATTGACATGAAATTTGGCATACGCATAGCTTACATGTCAAAGAAAAAAAGTGATATTATGCCGACGTGTGCTTTTGCCCTAGGGTGACTTTCACCCCCTCTTGGGAGTGAAATCATATATGTCCAAAACAACTCCGGAAATGGGTAAACTGACTAATTTTAAGTAACTTTTGTTCTATAGAGCTTTTTCGCCAAGTCAACACTTTTCGAGTTATTTGCGAGTGAATATTTGAATATGTTCATTTTTCAACAAAATAACCACATTTTTAGACGGTTTTTCGCAAATAACTCAAAAAGTAAGTATTTTGTCGAAAAAACCGTTCTTAGCAAAAATATAGCCTATAAAAAAAGTAAAAAAAAATGGTATACGCGTTAGGTCTCTGGATCTCGTAGAACCAGAGTTATAGCCAATGAAATATAGATTCATATTCACCAAATTTCAAATAGAATATTTCGACGTGAAATATCCAAAAAATTAAGCACTTTTTGGGGAAAACCCGTTTTAACTTTTTTAAAGTGTTTAAAAAAATCTTTATTTCTGTTTTTACGAAAAGTTTCTAGCATTAAATTTAAGCAAGTTACGCTCAAAATAACGTTGGTCCCTTTTGTTTTTGCAAAAAAAAAATCGGGAAGACCACCCCCTAATTAGAAACTTAAATGAAATTAATCGTTGTCGCTCCATAAATTATTTTCCTTATATTGTGTTTATATAATCTGTAAGTTTCATCGATTCAAAGTGTTTATTTTTGAAAAAATTTGGTTTCAAAATAAAATTTTTAAAAATTTAAATTTTGAAAAATATGCTTTTTTCAAGATAACTTAAAAATTGTTAGAGATACCAAAAGTCTCGAAATACAAAAAAAGTTAGATTTGTTTTTCTGAATATCATGTATTTCTTTGTTTTTCTCTTAGACAAAAATTGATCAAGATTTGGTGTTTCCAAATTTGCATACATTCGTGATCAGTGACTCGTTCAACCCCTTTTAACTACAGCCGTTTCAATAATAAGGACTTTGAACCGATGAAACTTACAGATCATATAAACAATATATACGAGTCAACAATCGTTACGATTAAGTTCATTTAAGATACTAATTAGGGGGTGATTTTCTCGATTTTTTTACCAAAACCAAAAGGGACTAACTTTATTGTGAGCGTAACTTGTTTAATTTTGATGCTAGAAATTTTTTTTATAAAACAAAAATTAAGCTTTTTTCAAACATTTTAAATAACTTTAAACGAGTTTTCCCCGAAATGTGCTTCATTTTTGGTTATTTCACGTTAAAGTATTCCACTTGGAATTTGACGAATATATGAACCTATATTTCATTAGCTATAACTCTGCTTCTACTAAATAAAAAAACGTGATATATTCACTATTTTTTTAAATCTTTTATAGGCTATATTTTTGCTAAGAATACTTTTTCGACAAAATACTTACAAATTGAGTTATTTGCGAAAAACCGTCTAAAAGCGTGGTTATTTTGTTGAAAAAATGAACATATTCACTGCCAAATAACTCGAAAAGTATTGACTTAGTGAAAAAACTCTATAGAACAAAAGTTACTTTAAATTAGCCAGTTTACCCATTTCCTGACTTTGTTTGGACGAATATTTTTTAAATCCCCAAGAGGGGGTGAAAACCACCCCAGGGCAAAAGCACATATCGGCACAATATCACTTTTTTTCTTTGACTTATTAGCTGTGTGTATGCCAAATTTCATGTCAATCCAAGCGGTTCTTTAAAATTTAAAGATTTTGCAATATTTTACCGTTAATGAATGGACTAATACATATGCAATAATACACAGTACATAAACATAATACTCGAACACTCACACACACAACACGTTCAAATCTTTTCATCCAAAGCCAACAACACCGTGGTCAAGTAATTAAACCTCAGATTTGAAAAATCATAACCTCTTCCACATCTTGGCGGTGATAGACCCTTTGAACATAATTGTTAAAGGATCTTTTTTGGAAAGCGATTTATGTATGCATATTCACACACCGTTATTAGGCGTCAACGCCCTTCGGTAGGGATCTATGGAGCAGTATCGACAAGCGGCAAGCCCTTATCACTTGCCGTACCGCTCCTTCATAGGCCGATCAGACACCAGTTTATTCTAGACCAAGTCGTAGATTCTATTGAATTTTATACTACGACGTTGGCCTTTTTATTAATTTCAAATGACCGGCTTGGGGCTCGAACCTCGATCGCACATCCACTAAACTTGTCGATCGACTGAGCCTAAGCTAATTGAGCCGTCTGACCGACTTGAAAACTATTTCCGGAGTGGAAAAAGAAAGCCAATTTTTTTGGTTGAAAATGTAAATTTCATTACAATCAATTGTGGCTTTATCCGATATAAACACAATATTTAAAGTATTATTTTTATTATTGTGCTTTTAGCATTATCACTTTAATATGTAATAAAATATCAATAAAATACTTGAAATCTTAAATTTATCAATTTAACCCTTAATATCCTGAATTTTAATTTCTTTACACAATTTTCTTTTTTTTTTCTTTTGATGTACATATACCTACGGGAGTAGGTTTTAAAACAAAATACATACACATTTTTTCTTAATTATTTTGGATTATTTAGAAAATTAAAAATGTAAAGACTGAAATAATTTTGTACACACTTATGACTACATGTAAATAGGAAGAAGTGTACTTTTGAAGTGTGTAAATTACATAATTCCTAGCTGAGCGCTTTCGGCTTATAAAGCCATCTTCAGAGCTATGCTACAATAAAAAGGTCCCTAATGAATAATTGATTTTAGAATTCAAATTTTAACTCACGTCAAAAGGTTCAAAATACCACTATGAAGAGAGATGGATACCATGTACGATATAAAAATACTTCTATTTCTTATGCAGTTTTTTTAATTGATGAAAAAAAAACCTTGTCTGACTGTTGAAAAATGCTCAACTTTGCTGTTGTTTTTGAGGTCGGAAAAGTTAAAATGTAATGTAATTTTTCGTGTGAAAGTCCTTTGTGCTTATAATAGATGTTTTTAACTTTTCCGACCTCAAAAACAACAGCAAAGTTAAGCATTTTTCAACAGTCAGACAAGCTTTTTTTTCCATCAATTAAAAAAACTGCATAAGAAATAGAAGTATTTTTATATCGTACATGGTATCCATCTCTCTTCATAGTGGTATTTGAACCTTTTGACGTAAGTTAAACTTTTGAATTCTAAAATCAATTATTCATTATTTTAGCCCTTTTTATGTTAGCATAGCTCTGAAGATGGCTTTATAAGCCGAAAGCGCTCAGCTAGGAATTATTTACTTTACATACTTCAAAAGTACACTTCTCCCTATTTACCTGTACCCCCACCACTTGGAAAATTGCCGTTACATGTGGATGGTCTTATGCCAGAGTGAACTATGTACATTTTATTTGTTTTAAATTTTCATTGCCATTATGAGGCACACTTAAGTTCTAAACTTATGCCAAAATGAACTATGTGAATAAAAGAAAACATTAGCTGGAAACTAATAAATTCTATTTAGCGATAGATTGGTAGTAGTGGTAATCATATGCCACAGTGAACTATCATCCAGTCCAAGATGGCTTTCCGTGCACATAGTTCACATCGTCATCACATTGTTGTTAGAAATTCTAGTGAAGATGAGGTCGCTGATTTCAGTAGTGGGTCTTCAGATGATTACTATCCAAGTTCTGATTCGGATATTACAGAATCAGGTAAGATAAGAATATTTATTAATATAAAATATCAGTATAAAATTATGGTTATGTTTAGGATTGTTTCTTTTGCCAAAGTGAACCAAGTGAGAATTTATCCCTTGCGGTGTCCGCTGGGAGCGCTTGTGAAATATGAGCAGTTGTACCAACCTTAGAACATATTTTTGACCTATCTATATCAGAATTAAGCAATATATCCCATCATTTTTGTATTGGAACTGTAAAAAAAAATAAAATCACATAGTCCACTTTGGTAAAAGAGAATGAAAATTATCTGTCTTATTCATAGTGAATGTGTGTATGAAAGTATTTTTTATGTATTATAACATAAAACAGTAATGTTACTTATATTAAATATGTACTTATTATATTAAATATTAATATTATGTGTCTTTTACAGATGAAGAAAATACCAGAGGATAGGAAGAGTCCCAAAACAAGAAGAGAAAATCTGATCCTAAGAAGTGGAAAAAAATATTCGCAAGCAAAAAAGGGCAGCTGGTAAAGAATATATGAATACCTCAGGTACTGTCATATACTCTAAATCTTTAAATGACTATTCCTGCAATTGCAAAATGAAATGCCAAAATAAGCAAAAAGAAAAACAAGCAAAAAAAAGCACAGCAAAAAGAAAATTTTTTTAATTTGTGTTATAATGAGTCACAGTGTTGGGAAACTCAAACAAGCGTAATAAGTGGTGCTGTAAAATGTAGATCGATAATAAGACGTCGTAAAAACATTGATATTAAAAAAACAGGAAATCGTGAATTTTATATCCCTTCTGAAATTTATGTGCCTACACAATGGCATAACACAATTTCAAACTCAAGGGTTAAAAAGAACAAATTTAAAGTAGTATGCATGGAAACAGAGGATTTCAAGAGTATGGATGCATTAAAACAAAATCTGGTAAACCGTAAAAAAGACCCTAAAATAAACAAAAAGTAGAGTGGTTAAAAATAAAACAAATGAAATTTATTCAAGACCATCCAGGAGTTATGGAATTCAAATACACACATACCAAAGAGGCGCAATTTTATTCAGTAAATCTAAATAAGAGATTGAAAGGCCGACCTGTAAACTTAGCTTTTTTAAACTTAGGCATTATTTGCCCTGAAGGAAGAACATTAAATCAAGCAAAACTTAATGATATCAGATCACTTTTGCAATTGGTACCACCATGCCATCACCAATTTTACAGTAAACTTCAACAAAGTGAAGTATTGGAAGGTGACATTGAAGAAGAGAATGACAATAACAATGAAGAGGAAAATGAGATGAACAATGCGATCTAAATATAATAATAATAATAATAATAATGACTTTATTGCTTTTTTTAAAAAAAAAAATACAAACTAGAAAAACAGTAATAATTATAATAAAGCAAAAGGCGACGATCGCTCTTAGATGATGTTCCTAGAAACACCAGCTAAGAAGCGCTCTTCCACGTAACCGCAATACAAATAATTACTATGCTAGTGTAACCTAAAGACCTTATTTACATGCTAAAATAAATTTATCGTATATGATAATAACACTAATTATCTATTTTTATTGAATAAATTTTTATTGAATAAACTTTGCAATCATTCAAACGAATGCAGCCAAATTTACTTGTTTATAATCTAAATTTTAATTTTATGCTATTATTAAATAGAGACTTTTTTACGTTGGATTAAAATTGAGAGATGGGTAAAGTTTTGAAATTTTCAGGGATCATATTGTACAGATTAGCAATATTGTAAGAGAAGCAAGATCGAAATAACGAGGTTTTATGTTTCGGTATATTAAGTTTATTTTTGAATCTGACATTAATATTATGTATTTCTAACCTTTTTTTAACTTTTTTATATAAATAATAGGGCTTTTTGGTTAGCATTATTTTATGAAATAATACTGATCCGTGAAGAATACGCCTGTTACTAACATTTAACCATCCTAGATCCGCAAGATGCTTAGAAGTTGGATTTCGACGTCTGATACCACAAATGAAACGGACACACATATTTTGAATTCGTTGCAAACGATTCTGATCTAGTTGTGTTAATGCTGGTCCATATATTACATCACAGTAATTAAACTGTGAAAGCACTAAACTATTGCAGAGCATAATTTTAGTGGTTCTATTAAACATTTGTCTATGTGAGAATAAAAGTTTTAAATTACAAAATGCTTTCTGAATTATTGATGAAATATGATTAGAGAACGTTAGGGAGTCATCTAATATGAGTCCCAGGTTTTTTTCACAATTAGATAGAATTACATTTTCGTTATTGATTTTTAAATGTATTTTATTATTTACTCGATTTTTCTCTATTCTACGTCCAAACAGCATGGCTTTAGATTTTGAGGGATTTATGCTTAAGCAGAATTTGTTTGAAATGTCTGAAATAGATTTTAGTTCTTTATTAATTTTAGAACAAGCATTTTCAACTTCTGATTCTTTAAACTCTAAGTACAATTGTGTGTCATCTGCATAATAGTGAGATTTCATATAATTTAAATAACTTGAGAACTGGGAGGTGTATATCGAAAACAACAAAGGTCCCAATATAGAAACTTGCGGAACTCCTCGTGATAGGTAAACTTTATTTGACGACTTTTTATTTAAAAACACGCTTTGAGATCTTTGATCTAAATATGACTTCAACATTTTTTGCGCTTGTTTATTAAAAGACATAAAATTACATAGTGAGAGAAGTAGAGGGTGGTTAATTTTATCAAATGCCTTCGAGTAATCTAATAAAACTAGTATGCACAGGTAGTTGGAGTCAATATAAGAGTAAATGTCATCTAAAACTTTAAGAAGTGCGGTAGTGCAGCTATATCCAGGACGGAAACCTGACTGATGTTCTGGTAGGAGGTGAAATTTGGTAATGTGTTGCCTAATTTGTTCATCCATCACTTTTTCTAGGATTTTAGAAAAGGTACATATAATGCTTATGGGACGCAGCTCATTGTAGTCAACAGGACTATCAGTTTTTGGAAGAGGTATGACTTTCGACTCTTTCCAAACAGAAGGGAAAATAGATTTTTGTAGACAAAAATTAAATATGTGAGTAATAAATGGTAAAATGTAGGGGCAACAATAAAGAATCATAGTGATATTAATGTTATCATGTCCAGAAGCGTTTGATTTTATTGAAAGTATTTTTTCATATACCTTTAACTCATCAATTACTGTAAAACTAAAATTATCAACACCAGGAAATTTAGAAGAAGAATAGTGGTTTAAAACGTCAGCATCAGGAATGTCGTGACCACCAATACCATGAACGAAATAATTATTTATAGAATCCGGATCTTGCAAATGATCAGGAAAAAATGACGACGATTTTTTATTACTAATGATGTTATGCTTCTTCATTTCTTTCCACATATTTTTTCCTCGCCGTAACTGAAATTCAAAATACGCCTTCTTTTCGCGTTTAATTGCATGATTAACTTCATTACGAATTGATTTGTAAAAATTCCAATGATTCTCATTTTTTGATTTTTTAAATTTTAATAATGCTTTATCCCTTAATTTCATCATATACCTTAATGTGTCTGTTAACCATGGAGCCTTTTTTCTTGTAATTTTAATTTGACGAAGAGGTGCATGAATTTGAAATAAATTTAGAATAGTGGAATTTAATACGTTGATTTTACTTTCAATATCATTAAGTAGATAAATTTGTTGAAGGTCGGAAGCTGCTAGATCTCGATGAAAATAATGCGGTTCAAAATTTCTAAAGTCACGAAAAGTGAATTCAAAAGGTTTAAATTTTTTATACCCGGTGATCCAAAGTAACAAGATGGCATGGAGTGATCTGATACTAAAGGACACTTAGTAACTTTTACATTACTGATTTTTAAACCTTCCGTACATAATATAATATCGAGTAGTTTTGGACCTCTTGTTGGTTGGTCAACAACTTGAGTAAGGCTGTAAGTGTCAAAAATTGACTGTAGAGTTCTACATTGTAGGCTACTCGGTTCTAAAAAATTAATATTAAGATCCCCAGCAAAAACAATATAGTCATATGATGGCGATAATGTACCTAAACATAAGTCAAGATCGTTAGCGAAATCGTGATAAGAAAAATCATTAGGCCTGTAAAGTGAACCCAAAGCGTAAGTTTTATTATTATAACAAAACGAATTCCATAACTGTTCGGAAGTAATATTGTCCAGATTAGTAATAGGTTTAGGCTTTAAACTATTTTTAATATATACAGCAGTACCTCCACCTATTCTCAAAGATCTATCCCGTCTGAAAATTTTGTATCCCGGTAAATCGACTACTCTATTTACAATATTAGGTTTTAGCCAGGACTCCGATACTGTAATTAAGTCAAATTTATTAAACACAGCATCTTTAAAAGCAATAAAGTTAGCCAAGATATTTTATTTATTTTTTTTTTTTATTTATCCGCATCAACCACTCGGGTTATTAGCGGTACATTTATAATACAAAATAGATAGAACAAAAGATACATTTTTAGAATATAAGAATGACAAAAATATGGAAATTATTTAGAGTTTACAAAGAAAAAAAGAAATGAATCATAATTTGTTATACAGTTTACAATGATTTACAAAAGATAAAACTTCATTGAATTTTGTGACCAGTGCTTCTTTCAGGCTGTTGGGTATCTTGAATATTGTTTTCGCTGAAGTGTATTCTGGACATTCTATTATTACATGGTTAACTGTGAGAGGTATTTGGCATTTTTGGCACATTGGTGGCGGTTCCTTGGAGATTACGTAGCTGTGGGTAAGTCGTGTGTGTCCGAGCCGGAGTCTGCTGATAATTACTTGGTCTTTTCTTTTTGGTGGCATAGGAAGATTTTTTGAAGATACGTCTGGTTTAATGGTTTTCAGATTTGTGTTTGTTTGATCCCATATTTCTTGCCAGATTTTGTTTACATGATTCTTGAATAAAGGTTTAGTGTCAGAGATTGGTATGCCTGTTGTAGTCGGAATGTTCACATTGTTTATCGCTTCGAACGCTGCTTTGTCTGCTAACTCATTACCAGTTATTTCTACATGGGATGGGACCCACATAAATGAGATGGTTTTCCCAGAAAATTGGAGCTGATGCAACGCGTCTTTAATTAGAAATAGATTGATGTGGGTAGGGTAAACATGTTTGATGGCCTGTAAAGAACTTAGTGAATCTGATAATATTAGTATTTGGTTTTCATTTGTATTTTTACAATGATTTAGTGCGTCAAGTATTCCTTGAAGTTCTGCGGTATAAATACTGCAGCCATCAGATAATCTAGTGGCGGAAATTACGTTTTCTGATACAGTAGCAGCAGCTATTCCGTTGCAACTTTTGGAGGCATCGGTAAAGAAAAGTTTGTAAGAAGAGTATTTGAGTAAATTTGTATGATATTGAAGCCTGATCTCAGCAGAGGTGTGTGAATGTTTGTTAGAATTATGTAAGGAGAGGTCTACTATTGGTAAAGAAACTGTCCAGGGGGGTGTCTGATATTTTTTTATGGATGCTAAGGTGTTTTGATTGATGCTATACGGTAATCGTTTAATGCGTTCGTAAAATGGTATTGCCTTGGTGGTGTAATTTCTGTATTGTTCCGGTGGTTCTTCCGATACTAAACTTGCGAGAAAGGTATTTTCCTTTGCGTTTAGAATTTTTGAATTGTAGCATAGTGATAGGTATTGTCTTCTGAGGTATAATGGTATTTCTCCTGCTAGAACTTGAAGGCTTCTTATTGGAGTAGTTCTAAAGGCTCCAAAGATTAGTCGTAGAGATGTGGTTTGAATGATATCCAGTTTTTTTAGTTGATTTTTGTTTGCTGTTTCATAACACATGCATCCGTAATCGAGCTTGCTTCTTATTAAAGTTTGATATAGCTTTAGGAGAATTCTAGTGTCTGAACCCCATTTATGATTGGATAACACTCTTAGTAAATTTATTCGTTGTTGACAGGATTGAATTAAATTGTTGATATGTGAAGTCCATGTGAGTTGTGAGTCAAATACTATACCTAAAAATTTGATTTCACGGACTTGTTTCAGAGAATATCCATTTAGACACAGGTTTAAGTTGTATTCCTCTCTTCTTCTGTCAAAGATTATTACTTTAGTCTTCTCAGTTGAAAATGTTAAACCAGTCTCTAACGACCACTTTTCTAGGCTGTTTAATGTTCTTTGTAAAATTTGCCTAGCTAAACCTATATTTTTACTTTTAACATATATTACTAGATCATCAGCATAAATACTAGCTTTTACAGGAAGCTCTATATAGTTTGTTATATTATTAATTGCGATTAGGAATAATATTGGGCTTAAGGCCGATCCTTGAGGAATTCCATTATGGAGTGATTTCGATGTTGATATGAATCCATTGGTTTTTACTTGTATGGACCTGTTTTGAAGGAAATTTTTGGTAAAAGCGAGAAACTTACCATCTATTTTCCAGTTTTTCATCATTTTGAGAATATAATGCGTCCATGTCGTGTCGAAAGCTTTTTTAATGTCAAAAAATATTGCGATTACTTTTTGTTGTTTTGTAAATGCTTTATGAATTTCCGATTCTAGTGCGACAATGTTATCAGTTGTCGATCTGTCTGAACGGTATCCGCTTTGTATTGGAGTAAAAAGGTTTCTGTTTTCCAAGTGCCATTTCAGTCTTTTACTTAATATTCTTTCCATTGCTTTGCATATATTACTGGTGAGCGATATTGGACGATATGAGGATGGTAAGTTTTTTGGCTTATTCATTTTTAAAAATGGAATTATAATTGCTTGACGCCATATTGAAGGGAACTTTTTATTTGTGTAAATATTGTTAAAGATGTCGACTAAAATTTTCTTTGCCGATTCCGGTAATTTCTCAATAAATATAGTTGGAATATCATCAGGTCCTGGAGAAGTTTTTTTAGCATTACTTAGGCTTTCGTTAAGCTCGTCTAGTGTAATAGGCATATTGAGAGGGCATAAAATATCTTCTATTTCGATCTGTGACAATTCGGATTTTTCTTTGTGTTTTAAGAAAATAGAGTTATATTGGTCATTGTTTGAATGTAGTTGATAGTGATCTGCTAAGATTTCTACAATTTCTAGTTTATTTGAAGTAATTAAGTTATCTGTAGTAATGGTGTCGATATGATTAACTTTGTTTGAGCCTTTTATTTTCCTTATTTTTTGCCATATATCACTTATTGGTGTAGATGAATTTATTGACGAGACATAATCGGCCCAGCTTTCTTTCTTAGATTTTTTTATTAGAAATCTGGATCTGGCTCTTAAGGCTCTAAATCTAGCTAAGTTGACTTCGGAATTGTGTTTTTTAAATATATTAAATGAATGTTTTGTTTGTTTCAAAGAAGTCTCTATTTCGATATTCCACCAGGGTATGGGTGTTTTAGTGGTAGCTTTAGTTTTTCCAATCGCTTCTCTTGCTGAATCAACTATAACATTATTAAAATTTGTTATTGTTGTGTCTACATCTTCTAATATTTTGAAGTCTTCCATTCGTGCAGTTACTAAACTAATGTACTTTTCCCAATCTGCTGACTTTAATTTCCATGTTTCATATGGTTTTGTGTTAATGTTTGCGTCTTTAATATGAGTGATTAAAATTGGTAGATGGTCGCTGTCATATAAGTGTGAAAGCGTATTCCACTCAAGTAGTGGTGCTAAAGTTGAATCGCTGAGGGATAAATCAATGGTTGAAAACGTGCCATTGTATGCGTTGAAACGGGTAGGCATTCCCGTATTTAATAGTACTAGTTTGAGGTTGTTAATTATTTCCAATAGAGTTTTGCCATTTTTGTCAGTTTTTTCAGATCCCCAAGATTCGTTATGACAGTTTGTGTCAGCCAGAATTAATTTAGGAGATGGAATTTGTTCTATCACTTTTTGTAGTTCTAGGAGTATGGATTCGTCTGGATGTGGTAGATATATACTGCAAATGTTGATTTTGAAATGATGAAGTATTGACACTGCAACCGCTTCTAAATTTGTGTTTATCGGAATTTCTTTGGACTCGACAGTAGATTTCACAAAGATACCTACACCACCGCTAGCTATCTGCTGCACTGGTCTACATTTAGTGTAAGATGTATAGTTTTTTAAATTTACTTTATTATTAGAAAGTCGCGTTTCTTGTAAACATATTACTAAAGGTGAAAATTCATTGATTAGTATTTTTAAGTTTTCGATATGGCTGTAGAAGCCATTTAAATTCCATTGAACTATGAATTTGTTATTGAATAGGGTTACAGTCGCTTTCTTCCTCAGTAACAGAAGAGTAGTTGTCTGTTCCGTTTAGCTTTTTTAAAATCCTTGAAATATTGTTTTTAAGGCGTCGGTCGTTTGCGTTTGCGTGCACCATTTGCAATTCAGCGCTAAGTCCTTGTAGGTCATTAGTATAATCCTTTGCTATTGTTTCAGGCAATTTGGAGCCTATAGCATTTGTAATATAGTCACATAGTTCTGTATATTTTAGTGGGTAAAGAGTAGTGGCTGACGATAAAATGGCTTCTATAGGTTTCATTGAGGTTTCGATGTTAAGTGCTTTTTTTATTCTTTTGGGTGCAGATTGCTTTGGAGCTGGAAGTATTATTTTTTGATTTTCTGACTCTATTATTTCAGGAGATGTTGAAATTTGTCTTTTTATAGAAGTATGTGCTACTATGTTGGTAGTATTAGATGATGATTCAGATAGGTTTTGTGAGTTGGAGTAGGCACTTGGTGGTGGGTTGGTTATAGAAGTAGGAGGAGTACTGGATTGATGAGCAGTTGGAGACTCTGATGTAATGGATTTTTGATTTATTGGATAATTTTCTGTTTCAGAAGTATTAACATTCATAGGTTGAGATAACTGGTCAAGATTTTGTTCATTAGTTGATTCAGTAGTGCAGTTTTCATCTTTATGCCCTGTGGTATTACATTTAGAGCAATTTAGACCATCTAAGGAAAGATAAATTCTGTAAGCGGTGTTGTCGTGAGATATTAGAAGTGAATTTGGGATAGACTTATTAATTGTTGGAGAAACAAATACTTGACGCCTAAAGCTCAATATATGACTGTATTCAGATTCAGGCATGCCAACTTTTAAAAATGTTATTTTAGACACTGCAGTAAGCTCCAATTTTTTAAGCTCTTCTTCGATTATAGTATTTGGAATACTGGGACAGACACCTGATATCACTAGTCGGCTTGCAGGAGTAATTAATCTTCTGATCTCTATGTCATTTCCTTGTATTGAAACGGATTTGTGATTATGTAGTAAATTTTCTACGATTGTGGTGTTACTAAGATAGATGCATACTCGGTTGTTTGAGATTCTGGACGCGAAGATGATATTTTTTGGTTGTACTATAGTTCCTATTGCTGTTATGTATTCATGTATTTTTATGTCTGGTACAGATGACAAAACGACTGCTTGTTGCTTGGTGGGGAAGTTAAAATTCGTTACGGCGTTGGAATAAGTAATTGTTGAAGATGTTGAAGAGGTAGTTTGTGTTGATAGTGGTTTGGTATGAGTTAAATTATCGCTATCCATTTTTAATTTTTGCTTTCTTCATTTGAAGGAAATTTTCTAGAGCCGCTCCTGACTTAATTTAAATAAGCCGGTTATTCGGCGTTTTTATTTTAAATAAAAATGGATTTTCTGTTGGTTAGGTTTCAGCAATATTCTTTAAGAAATGGTTTGATATGGTCGAAATGAAAATTGTACTTACAATTTTTCTTCTCTGCACTTAAAAACCACTTTAAACTTCACTCTTATTACAAACTTGTTTTCTAATTATTGGTATAAACCAACAAAAAACACGTTTAATCGGAGCTGAAATGTATCGATACTTTTATAACGAGTTCCAGGGCCGGAGTCCTAGCCAAGATAGATCTTGCATTTATATGACAAACAGATAATGGCTCATTCATTCTATTAAATAAGTACAAAATCCATCAAAATATATTCAAACTAAATAATACCCAAATTTAAGCGTGTTGAAAAGACGTATTATGAAAATAAAAAAAAAATTACAGATATACTAAGCTGAAAAGAACTGAAAATAAATGTACAATTTTAAAATATTCTTTTTTTTTAGTTAATGTTGTCTATATAAGCATTCATATAATTTTTAGTTGTGATATTGACGCATAGTTACAAATATTGATATGAACGACATAAAACTCATTTAATTATAAAAATAAATAAATTCCCTAATCACCAGAATACAAAAGAAGAAAAATAAATTAGTATAATCTAGCATAAAAATCTAAGAAACAAAATTAGAGTTCATTCCACCAAAAAGAAATAAAGGAGCCTTTATTTTCTAGCGTTCGCAGTTTGTTTCTGATTTCTCGTTTTAGGGCTGTAGTTAATTTTTCCTCGCTTCCGTTTCTTGAACACTGGCTTCTCACTCTGTTGGATCGAAGTGCCGGCCTCAGTATGTTTATGAACAGTAATATTTTGGTTGGATTTAGTGCTACATGTATCACTTTCATCTGAAGACGGCGAGTCTACTTGTTGTTCTAGATCTTCCAAATCATCTACTGTGTATATCTGGTCCTCTATTTCTAATTTATAACCTCTTATCTTAGCTCGCAGGTTCTGTTCTCTGGCTAACTTTAAATGTTTTGAGAGTTTTTTTTGTATTACCCGGTCCTCAACGGATGCATCATTTACTATTGATATACCTGTTCCTTTTAATTTTACAATATTTTTATACAGATCTTGCTTTCTTAAAAAGGAGACAAACTCGAGAAATACAGGAGACTTTTGAGGATCTCTTTGTGTTTGATAGACGTTGTTGATGTCTTCTGCTTTGAGATTTATCTCTAAAAGGGAATTTAATTTTGCAAGAACTTCTGACAGTATCGCTAATATTATTGGTTTACACATTTGTCTAATTTAATTACTCATCATTTTTGTATTTTATTTATTCTTATGTATTGTTAGTTTATTTTGATGATGTATTAATAAACCTGATTACAAACAAAAAGAACAACTTATTCATGCTTGTTATGCCAGACAGAACTAAATGCTAAAAAATTTGCCAAAGTGAACCATGTACTGCAAAAACTAATAAAAGACAAATTCAAACTAAATAAAGACATGTGCTGTTACTGAAAAATTTAAATAAATGTTCCTTTGGATAGGTCTTATAACCTTTTATGCTATATAAGAGATTATAATATATCGTGTATATTTTATAACACCTGTTGTAACTTTAAACTGTCGTATAGAAAACTTTCAATTTTGGCTTTTGGTTCACTCTGGCATGAGACCATCCATATATGTATATGTAACTCTAGGAAGATATAAGAGCAAAAATATTTAGAATCCTCCCTATTATAAATATAAAAATAACGAAACAAATACAAAACCAGATAAATGAAGAAATAATATCAAATTACTGTAGATGAAACTCTATGTTGCACTCAATGTTTACACCATATTGCACTTGCAACAAATGGCACGTACATTGTACTGTACATGCAAACTGCACATCTTTTTTTTTATCAGGAATATAGGTCAAAAGATGATCAATCATATCATGTCTTATATCTCTAACTACTTTGGACGAAGATGGCCTGTCTGCACCTTTTGTTTTCGCACCTAGGCATATTTCGTAATATACGATGTTACTAGATACTATCGAAATTCAAGTATGGGATAGGATCATGGGATCTGTTATAAAGGAACCAAGCATTTTGAATAGTTTGAATGTTCAGCATCCATGTAAATAGACAAAACCACCTTTTTTTTAGAGCGAATTCCTGCTTGGTATTTAGCTACATTCTGGTCCATAAGATCCATTAAACTTTTCTTTTACTTT
The DNA here is from genome assembly GCF_917563875.1 of Diabrotica virgifera virgifera. Lineage (NCBI taxonomy): Eukaryota > Metazoa > Arthropoda > Insecta > Coleoptera > Chrysomelidae > Diabrotica > Diabrotica virgifera. The sequence goes on along the minus strand of NC_065449.1, from coordinate 169,899,539 downwards.
CTTTTTAGCCTTTGCTAATGATCTGGAAGGCCCAGCCTCGTCAATATCATTATATATTTTGCAATCTCTTTCACTATTTCGTAAAACAAGTTCAACAGGTGACCTAAGAAATCTCCCGGACAACCTGTTCAAATCATTATCTTCCTCATCACCAGACTCCTCGTCTGTAAGCACATTAAATTCTGGGGGTTCAGTATAGAGTATCATCGTCTTAAAGTTTCAGCGGCATCAATCCACTCCAGCGCTTCTTGAAGAAAACAACCTTTTCTGGAACAAAAAATACGTTACAATTCTAAAAGTTCCGATTTTTGCACCCATATTATGTTCCTAGCGTTACATATATGTAACAACAAAAATTAAAGGAATAATTTACAAAACCATGATAAAATTTCGAAAAATTTAGGTATATTATCAATAAGAAGAGACATTAATGTAGGCTCAATTGAAAACACTTTAAACAAAATATAGTAACAACAAAATAGTAAAAATATACTTACTGAAACTTGAGATCCATTTCTACCATAAACAATTAACACCGTCACATCAAACACTAAACTAAATAAACATGTTAGATCAAATCAATCCTCGAACCAAACGCTAAAAACTAGTAAACAACTGTCCCTTGAAAGTCTTGCATCGTCATCTAGTTAAAATTAGAATCACTTCCCGAATTTCAGGCTTAAGATTTTGGCGGTTTCTGCGTTTAACGCTAGGGGCTTAAGGGTTAAATGAAACCTTTGTTTTGATATATACAAGAACAGACAATTTATACAAATGTTAAAAGCACGAATAAAGATATATGAAAAATAATAGAAAAGTTAATTGCAAATGAATAATACCATCACACGCCGCTAAGTGATCCAGTGGGCTGGTATAATCACTTCGATGTTATTAGATTAGATAAGGCCACACGCTAGTTAAGAAAATATTTCAAACGTATGTATGCATGCACAGCATTAACAGGCCTTCTAAACCCATTGCACCTTTGCGGGGTGGAAAATTTAAATCGTTTTTTGTTCTTAGCAACGAGCTTATAATCTCCTATTCACATCTCTCTGACATCTACCATTATTACATCTCTCCATTTGTTTCTTGACCTTCCTCTCTTCTTTTTATCCTCAGGTACTTTTTAATCAATATTTTAGATGTCTGAACCCTCTTATGTCAAAAATTGGTACTTCTACATTAGTTCGTCTTCTCCATTTTCCCTCTCCTACTTTTTCTCTAAAAGTTCTGCAAAGTATCTTCCTTTTCCATGCTTCCAATCTGTTTAATCTGTGAAAGGATTTTATTTCAGTTCAGTGCCTCTACCCAGGTGCTCCGATTAGGAAACGGTTATTCCGAAATACGTATAAGCACATAGTAGAGGCTCTGTACTGTAATATCTAAATTATCTTTTCTTTTTATTTTTGTTTTAGTTTATACCTTATTCACTTTTGTGGCTTTAAAGAAAATAATTCGCTAACATTATTATCACGTTAAATAACAGGACGTAAAATGCAATTTTAGATTTCCCTTGTCGAGTATTTCGCCACTCTATTATGCTGTATTTTTCCAACTTAAAAAGCTCGGAGGATAAATAGTTTCAAATTTTATTTCCTGACTTATTTGACTTTCGATTCATAGATGGTGCTAGTAGCATCTTGGGTAATTATTTGGATTATTTCATTCATAGGAGATTCTGACCAATTGAAAGCTACAGAAATGCAAATTAAGGTGATAATTTTTGATAATATCCCGTCGTTAAGCATATTACGTCAGATGCCCTTCGTTGCTACGAAAAAATACATTCAGTGACATTAATGACAATTAATGTTTTAAAAATTATAAAAGTGATGAGTTTCAATCGTCATATCGACGGCTGAAAGGCAAAAATGACCAAGCGACATTTGGCTAACTTTACACTAGAGCGGTTTAAAGTTTGAAAATTTGGAAAAAAATTCATAAAACATGATTAAGTGGTTTTATTGTCATAATTCCAACGAACTTTAAATGCAGTTTAGATACTTTATAAACTACCCTTTGTAGACTATCTATTTTTTTAATACTTTATGAAATAGTGTCGGTTAGTAATATTTTCTGCTAAATCGCAACCAGGAAAAAGTTACCAACCGACTATATTTTTTTACCTTCAACTGGAAAAAAATACTGAAAGCGACTAATTTTTATTATCGGAACTGGTAAAATTTACTAAACCCGATAAATTTTTGAATGTATTTTCAGAAATATGACCTATCCGAAAATCATTCAGTTTTGTCACAGGTAAAATGGTTTAACTAGAAAACTAAAAAATATAATATTCAGTAATTATCATATTAATAACAAATCTTACTTTGAATCGTGTCGTCTTTATCTATACGAAATGCATGATCAGTGAAATGTATAAATTTCTTATTTGAAATATTTACTGATTTCTTGGCATACTGCTACACTTGCAAATGTTAAGATATTTCTATTAAGTACAAGTGACCTATTTATATAACAGTAAAGCGTTTGTAAAAATGAAAACAGTTATCTGCTAAAAAGACTTTAGCTTATGTAGATACTGCAATATGGACTTGAAAGCTGGACATTAAAACAAGAACACATAAATAAGCTACAGTTATTTGAAATGTGGTGTTACAGAAGGATGCTTGGAATAGCATGGACACAGAAGAAAACGAACACGGAAGTGTTGCGAGAATTGGTTGAAGAATCCGAAATAATAAACACATTAAAAATAAGAAAGTTACAATTTCTGGGGCACGCAATGAGGAGACAGCGATATGAAATGCTAAGACTGATAATACAGGGAAATATAAGAGGCGGAGGGAGTATAGGAAGAAGGCAGTGACATGGTTGAAGAATTTAAGGGACTGGTTTAAAAGCAGTTCTATAGAACTATTCAGAGCAGTGGTATAGTCGGTTCGCTACACTCAGACGCATGTGGCTAGATATTTTAGTCGATATTTTTTTTGTTTTTTGCCAATTTTGCAAAAATTGGCAAAATTACTAAATATTTAGTGATTATTAACTATTTAAAAATTATTTTTTGCCAATTTTGCTAAAATTGGTAAAATTACCGACTAAAATATCTAGAAAGTTGCGTCTGAGTTTAGCGAACAGACTATAGATAGAGTAAAGATAGTGACGATGATATCCAACATCCGATTAGGAGACGGTACTTACAGAAGAAGAAGAAGTTAGTAACACCAAACACTAATATGGTATAAGAAACACTAAAATATTATAAATATGGGGACTTACCGCAGGTAAATCTTTGGTAGATGCCCCTACTCTTGCTAGAGCTAGGTTTAGGATGTTATGTATTCGTTTTCTACTCTCCATTATATTTAGCTATTCCACAATTTCGAAGCACACTGACCGGTATGCTGTTACTAACTACAAATCAAACTATGATTTGGAGCCCATCTAAACGGCGGAACAGGTTACGTGCAATAATGATAAAATTTCTTTTAAAATTTCCCTTTTTAAAGAAATATAATATTATACCTAAGCAACAAAAACATAAAAAAACGGCAGGTAAATTATTACCAAGCGACAACTTCGACCTATTTTCGGTAGAAAGAAGGAACTATTGATCTTTTTTAAGAAAGTTACATCTCGATATAATCAACTAAACAAAAATGGTATTAAATTAATGTGCGAAAAAAAGTAATAAATGACAAAAACAAAATTTTCGGGTAGGGTAAAATTTCTTAAGCATTTTAAAAACTCTAGATATTGTTTGTAAAAAATCACTACGCGCCCAAACATTTAAAATACAATCTAATAAAATCTTACTAACTGTAAATGATTCAAATGGAAGAGGTACCAAATGAAAGTTGTTCTTAAATTTACAAAATTCTAGTCGCTTGGTCGCCGAAAATTGTTAAAAATGTCAATTATTTTAAGTAACCAAGCGACAAAAACTTCATCGCAGCCGCATGAGAATACCACCAATCGAAGCAAAAAAATTTTCTGATTTCAGTGATATATATATATATATATATATATATATATATATATATATATATATATATATATATATATACAGAACTGGATTCAATTTCCGATGTATTTATCGACCGTGCAAGTATATTCTATAACACTATAAAACAGTGTTGAAATTATCGGGAAATGCGGTCTGTGGCTTAGATTGAAACTACATTTAATTCTGTTGAATTCGATATTTCGATGAGTATTTATTAATTTTTCATCTTCATCAGGAACAAACTACAAAATTAACTAACAGTTAGGTACAAATATAATATTACAATGATATAACTTACGAATTGTTGTAGGTATGTTATATAAAGCAATTTAACTTAAAGCTATGCATGTCGTTTCACGAGAACGTCGAAGGCGGCACTGAATCAGGTATCTTTTCTCACATGTGTTAAGGGCCAAAAGTTCCAATATCGAGCCATCTGTTTAATATTCTGCTATTTTTAGAATTTTAAAACATTGCAGTAAATTTCGCTTAATCTACTTGTGTCTGATTTGTAATTAATTGAACGTTTATTACTGTTTATGTGGTACATCTCGAGGAATAATCTTTTCTTACATTTGCTTTCTGAATCTAAGATCTTGATATCTGACAAATTAAATTGGTGTCCTGTTGTTATGGAATGGTGTGCTGCTGCACAAGTATTTTTGTGTTTTGCAATCATTTTGTGCTGCGTTATTCTTTGTTTCAACCATTGCGATGTTTGTCCTATATACTGCCCATCACATTCGAGACAAGAAAGTTGATAGATGATATGACTCTGATTTAGAAGCGGTGTCTGGTCTTTAAGCTTCGAGAATAAGCTATAGTTGGATATGCTATTGTATTTCGCTATTTTGATTTTCGGAATTCCGTTCAGCAGCTTGATTATATTGTTGGTTAAGCCATTTATGAAGGGCAACTTTTTGTAAATCACGGGATCTGATGGTCTGTTGTCACGTTGCCCGTCGTATAAGTCTGAGTTATATATCAGTTGCTTAAGAATTTTACTTGGATAGCCGTTGTTCAAGAATATGTTATAGAGTATTTTTAAATTCTTTTGTGTGAACAGGTCATTGCTGATGTGTAAAATTCTGTTTTTCATTGCCACAACAGTGTTGTGTTTTTGGCTTTTTGAGTGCTGAGAGAAATATCGAATTCAACAGAATTAAATGTAGTTTCAATCTAAGCCACAGACCGCATTTCCCGATAATTTCAACACTGTTTTATAGTGTTATAGCATGTTATTATATATATATATATATATAGATATATATATATATATATATATATATATATATAAAGTATTTGATTTATTATATATATATAAAGTATTTGATTTATTATATATATATATATATATATATATATATATATATATATATATATATATATATATATTGTTGTGATCTTATATGTCACTTAATGTAATCAATGTATTAAAACTAATCCAATTAATTAACCAGATCACATATCAATATGTTTTCAATCTCAGGGCGAATTATAAATTAATTACTTACTTTCGTGGCTTCTAGTATTTCTTAATGGTTCCTAATCGGGATAGAAAAGAAAAGAGCAAAAAAAAAAAAAAAATACACATATGGGTTACAATTATAATCAAAATATTTTTTATTTTATTTAAAAAAACAATCAATGCTTAATATTTGCTATTTCTTACTATTCTTAAACATAACATTTGAAAATGGGAACCTTATTTCCTTTTGTAAATCAATTGAAAGTTTTTATTAACATTTAACTATTAGGAGTTATTATTAACAACTCTATTTAAGTTTGATGAAGCTTTTCTGATATTATTGATTATGTTATTCACTTTTTTATGTGGAATTTATTACGAAAAACCCATACATTCATGTCCAAATAAATGAGACTGACCTTTTCCTGGTGAAACTGAAAATGTCCTCACACAAAACCCGTTCCTGCTATCCTTGGCTGCGATCAAACCTCGTCCTGGCTTCCATTAATGTACTCCTTTGAAAAACTAGCTCGAATAGCTCTCGTCCCTGCTTCGGTCGTGATGCTGTGTTCTACCTTTTTCGAAACTGCTATCAGCTACCGGAACACTCTTGGCTCAAGGAGGTTTTTTTTACTCTCAACCTGGCCTACTTCTCATTCCACGATAGATACTCCACACTCACGGAACTACCGGCTTTCTCACTCTCCGTACACTACCGTCTACTCGACTTCACTTCTCGACAGCTCAAAACATTCTGATCTCTATTTGTCATTCATTCCCCTACTTTCTAAATATCCCTTCCAGATTCACAAATCAAAATTCCACCACCAACTTTCATTCGCAGTATTCCTCAAAACCAATTTTTAAACTTTCTAAATATGCTTAATGGATTTCAAAGAAAATAGTTAATTCCCATTCTAAAATTACTTTCTACTAATTACAAAATTTAATGATCTATTATCTACTTTCACTAAGTCTTCTTTAGCATCGGCTAATGATTGCACCTTCCGCGAACAACGATAATGACCTATTTTCGATTTCACTTTAGTTTTATTTTAAGCGCATTGTTCCGAGTATCGTTTTAATCACTTCTTAAAATTAAATATAACAATTTGTTGTATACAGGTTGTTCTAAATTTATATGCCCGTGGTTGAGAAAATTGAAAATATTTTATATTAAATTGAATTTTGTCTATAATTATCAAATTTTAATTTTCATATCAAATAGAAATATAACAAATCCCCGCCTTGTATTCGATAAAATTTATCTGCATTTTTAAATAAATTTTCTCGAGGCAAAACCAACTCCCTGTATATTTCCTTACTTTAATCTACGTCTTATATCCTAACTTACTATCTACTTCATGTAATTCTGTCTTTTATTCGTGATATTTGTATACATCGTGAATATTATAAATTCCTCGGATCTTTTCCGAGTTCCTGTGCCTCAACTCATAACTATTTATCCCATTTTCATTATTCACGATGTACGGGCCTTCGAAAACAGGCATCAACTTTGCGCAAATGCCACCAGGAAGATTTGATACTCGTAATGCCCTCACGAGTACTTTTTCACCCTTTTGGAAAGTCACTGGTCTTCTTTTTCTATTTTGTTCCTGTCTTTGGATATATTTTTCGTTGCTTCGCCGTAATCTTCTCTGTACGGTTTCAATCACCTGTTGATATTCTTTTGGCTCTTGGTCTTCCCATGGCCTTATCGGCAATACACCCTTCATGATGTATTCTGGGGTCTCTTTTGTTACTGTGCTCGGAATTGTATTTAGATACCTTTCTATTTCCGCCATTTTCCTGTCCCAGTGGCGATGTTGACCATCTGTTGCAATGCGAAGAAATTTCGTCACTTCCTGTATGAATCGTTCCGAAGGATTACTCTGTGGATGCCTGATGCTGACAAAATTTGTCTCTATTCCTCGTTCTCGAAGTTGTCCCTTGAAACGATCATTTCGGAAATACGTTGCATTGTCCAGTAGAATCTTTTTTGGTGTTCCTACTATGGCTATAAAATTGTCGATTTTTCTTAATATTTCCTCCCCCTTTGTGGTGCGGCAACTATATAATTTTACGTATTTTGAAAACACATCCACCATTACCAGAATATGTTTGTTCCTTTTAGTGGTCATAATTAGATCGCTTAACATATCTATTGCTACAATGTCTAGTTTGTTTCGGGCTTCAATATTTTTGGCAACATTTTCGTTTTTGAAATTCCGACTCTTATATTTTTGACATACATCGCACTTCTGGGTAATTTCCTTTGCAATGCGGTAATCCTGTCGGCTGATGTAATTTTCCCTAAAAACGAGCCAAACTTTTCTGCTACCGATATGCCCATTGTCCTCATGTAATTTCTTTATTATCTTTTCGGCCAATGTCTGTGTCACTAAATATAGTTCCTTTCCGTCTATTCTCTTAAAATATATGTCATTTTCTATTTCCGCTCTTCTTTTCTCTCTTTCCTCTAGGTCTTCTTGGTTTGTCCTTATCTCATTTAACGAATATATCCCTTCTTCTTGTATTAATCTATTTAGTCCCACCTGTAAAGTAATTGTTTCCTTTTTTCCGGTGTCCTCATCCCGTGTTAGAGCGTCGGCTATTATGTTGTCTTTTCCTTTTATATATCGGAACTCAAAATCATACTCCTGTAATAATAGAATGCCTCTATGTATTCTATTATTTACTAATCTATTCTTCATGATATGTACTAAAGCTGCATGGTCTGTTTCGATTGTGAATTTTGCTCCCAATAAGTAAAACCTCAATTTGTTTACGCAATATAGTACACTGGCAAACTCCAATTCTGTAACACTATATTTTCTCTCATGTGTTTTAGTCACTCGCGATATAAAACATATCGGCACTTCTTGGTCGTTTTGTATTTGAGACAGAACTCCTGCAAATTTTTGTATGGACGCATCAGTTCGGAGTATAAAAGGTAAATTGTAAATGGGGTGGTATATTTTCGTTCCTTTTGCGAATTCTCGTTTTAATGTTTCGAAAGCTTCCTCCTGTTCTTCTTTCCAATTCCATTTCATTCCTTTTTTAAGCAACTTTATCAGAGGGATTTCCTTTTGGCTCAAATCGGGAATCAGTTTTTTAAAATAATTAATCGTGCCAAGAAAACCTCTCAATGTTTTCAAATTCGTTGGTCTTGGGTATTCATCTATGAGCTTGACTCTGTCTTCGGATAATCTTACTGTTTTGGTGTCCAATTGAAAACCCAAATAAATGACTTCTTTTTGAAAAAATTGACATTTTTCAATGTTTAATTTCAATCCCGCTGTGTCCAATTCTTCCAGAATTATTTCTATGTGTTTCAGATGACTCTGAGTATCTTGTGAAAAAATTAATAAATCATCGATATAATGAACTATGAAATCTTCGTGGCGATTCAAAATGGTATGTAGAGCTCGGACGAGTGCAGCACAAGCACTCTGCAATCCAAACGGCACTACCTTAAACCGGTAGACAATACCATCAATAGAAAAAGCGGTGTAGTTTCTACACTTTTCAGCTAACGGTATCAACCAAAAACTGTGTTTTAAGTCAATTTTCGAAAATATGTGTGACCCGGTGATTCTTCCAAAAATGGCCTCGATGTTTAGAGGTGATTCATATTGTGATACAGTGTGCTGGTTGATATTCCTGGCATCTAAACATAATCTCAATTCTCCACTGCTTTTCTTTACTATCACAATCGGGTTAACATATGGTGAATCACATCTTTCGATGATTTGATCTTCCAACATTTTATTTATTTCTTCTTTCACCTCTTGTCGATACTTGTATGGAATCGGGTAAGTCTTTGATCGAAAATTTCCCAAGTTTTTCACCTCAAATGAATGTTCGTACTTTTTAGCCACTCTGTTTTCCTCATTGATCAAATTTTCGTAGTTTCTTAACATCAACCGCAATTCTTTTTCTTTCCCTTCTCCACATATCAATTTTCTGTCTTTTTTCTCAGATTCTTCACACATGTTTACCGTGCATTCTGCATCCTCGTTTGCATATACCTCCTCTTCAAATACCACTGTTTCAATCATATTCTTTTCACTTTCATTTTTGAGCTTTATTTCTTCTTCTCCTGAGCCCGTCTCTTCTTTTGAGGAATCCCAGGTTTCCTTTGTTTCTGATACTCTCAAATTTTCTTCTTCTGGGCTCAACTCTTCTTTTGAGGAGCCACAGGTTTCATTTTCTTTTATCTTTTTCTGCCCTTTTCTCCTTTTTCTTCTTTGTCCTTGCTTCGCTGCCAAATTCATTTCCACTGTTTGTTCTTTACCTGATTCGTCCGTATTTTGTTTCTCATGTTCCTTGTCCTGTTCTTTTTCTTTTTCTTCTGTTAGTTTCATCGTATTATTTTTAAAATCTATCACTACATGTTTTTCTGCCAATTCGTCCACTCCTACTATCATGTCATGTGACATGTTTGGCATTATTACACATTGTAGTGCATACATATTCTTGCCCAGTCGTACCATTACTCGTATGCCTTCATTGATAGTTGCCAATGTCCGTTTGTTTGCGCCCACTAAATTTACCCTAGGTATTTTATAAATTAAATTCGTTAAGTTAACTTCTTCTATTAGTTTTCTGTTGACCAATGTTATTTCAGATCCAGTGTCTATCATAATTTTAATTGGTTTCTCATTGATAAATCCATCCACAAATTTTAACTTAACTCCATTTTTCTTTTCGTTGTTTCCTGCCAATTTAATAAACTCCTTGGGGTGACAAAAGATTCCTGTTTGATTTTTGGTTTTTAGTGAGCGCCGTCGTGAAAAGACGCCGGTTGCTCATCGTTGTTTATATTTTCGTCATAATGTCTCTCTCCGTCATATTCATCTGTCTGGGTATTATTTACTTCTCTTCTATTTTCTCTTGGTCTGTCGGATCTGTTTCGGTTTTCTCGATATCCCTGTTCATTTTGTCTACCATTATTTCTGTTTTCTTGATTTGAGCGTGTGGTGTTTCTATTCTGGTATTCTCGATTTCTGTCCTCATTCCATTGCCTATTTCTTTGTTCATAATTTCCTCTTCCGTTGTCTCTATTTTCGTTTTCCCTTCTGGGATTAAAATCTCGTCTTGTATAGTCCCTCCTATTTTGATTTCTATCTCTGTAATCTTGTGTTTCTCGGGGCCTGTAATCTTCTCGCGACTTTCTTGATTTTCTTTCTCTTAGACGTGATTCTCTTATTTGTAGGAATTGGCATAAACTATCTATGTCTTTGTAGTTTTGCAATGTGATATGGTCTTCCAGCGTTTCCTCGAAATGTCTTGCAATCAGTTCGACTAATTGTTCCGATGAGTAATTATATTGTAAATGTTTTGCATTATTGTAAATTTGCAAAGCATATGTCCTTTCTGATACACCCATCCTATCATTGTATTTCCCATTTTGCAATTCCTTGTTAATTTCCAATTGTTGGACCTTTCCCCAGAAATAGTTCAAAAATTTTTGTTCAAATTGTTGCCAATTGCCGAATTCTTCTTCTTTGCTATCGAACCATAGGCTTGCTTCATATTTGAGATGGTTTCTGATAGTTTCTTTTGCTGTTTCGAAATTTCCGATGTGCTGTATTTTCTTTTTCAGGCTATTTATGAACGGCACTGGGTGTAATCTTCTTACATCCCCGCCAAACCTTATCTTCACGTCATCTGTGCTATGTATAACCATTTCTCTTCTTTCTCCGACATTCTGTTGCGTCCTGTTTTCGGTGACTTGTTTTTCTATTTCTGTGATTCTTTTTTCCACTTCTTCTCTGTCTACTTGAATAGCATTTTCCAACTTATTTTCCAAATTTTCTATTTCCTTTTTCTGGCAATTCGTTACCTCCTTTATTTTGATTTTGATTTCTTTAATTTCTAACTCCTGTTTCTCGCTCCTTTCTGCAATCTCTTCTATTTTTTTAACCATTTCCTTCTTAATACTCTCTATATTTCTGTTGTTTTCTTCTATGGCTTGTTTTGTTTCCTGTTGATTGTCATCCATTTTTTTCTGTGTTTCATCCATTTTTTGATCCACTTTATCCATTTTCTTTGATGTTTCTTCCTGATTTTTATCCATTTTTTGTTGTGTTTCATCCATTTTCTGTTCCATTCTTTGTGACTGGAGTTGCATCATTTGTAATATTTTATCTATTCCTGATAATTCTTGCTGTTCTGATGCCATGATTGTCTTGTCTAAAATATCTTCTTGGCCTGAATTATTCTCTTGATTTGAATGTTCTTTTTGTTTTTTGTTGTCTTTGCTTTGGCTTCTTGTCACAGACATTTGTTTTCAAGAAGTACTGTCCCCGCCAAATATGAAATTTTACTAGTATGTTACCAAGACGACTTTTTTTTACCCAAATATTATAAATTGTCAATAAATATATCAAATGTAAATATTGTAAAAATAAAATATTAAATCAGTTATGTAAAATTTGTACCTAAAGAGATCTGAAATTTTATGTTATCAAATGTAAGTATCTCACTTTTTACCACAGGCATATAAATTTTCAAATACCGGCTTTACTCTTTCTATCCTTCAAATTTGCCACTAGAAATACTTTCAAAATGCTTTCCACGTTGGACGACAGTTGTTGTGATCTTGATTATTGATATGAGATAATATTCTTATATGTCACTTAATGTAATCAATGTATTAAAACTAATCCAATTAATTAACCAGATCACATATCAATATGTTTTCAATCTCAGGGCGAATTATAAATTAATTACTTACTTTCGTGGCTTCTAGTATTTCTTAATGGTTCCTAATCGGGATAGAAAAGAAAAGAGCAAAAAAAAAAAAAAATACACATATGGGTTACAATTATAATCAAAATATTTTTTATTTTATTTAAAAAAACAATCAATGCTTAATATTTGCTATTTCTTACTATTCTTAAACATAACATTTGAAAATGGGAACCTTATTTCCTTTTGTAAATCAATTGAAAGTTTTTATTAACATTTAACTATTAGGAGTTATTATTAACAACTCTATTTAAGTTTGATGAAGCTTTTCTGATATTATTGATTATGTTATTCACTTTTTTATGTGGAATTTATTACGAAAAACCCATACATTCATGTCCAAATAAATGAGACTGACCTTTTCCTGGTGAAACTGAAAATGTCCTCACACAAAACCCGTTCCTGCTATCCTTGGCTGCGATCAAACCTCGTCCTGGCTTCCATTAATGTACTCCTTTGAAAAACTAGCTCGAATAGCTCTCGTCCC